>NW_010413396.1:0-6298 GCF_000710305.1 Buceros rhinoceros silvestris | reverse complement strand
TTTTTTATTATTTTAAAAATAAAAATATTTTAAAAATTATTTTAGAAGTAAATTAAATTAATATTAATGGTCTTACACAAAGAAATCTTTTATGAATTCAGTAAATATAAATAATCTCACATTCTGGTTTTTGTTCCATGTCTGATCAAACATTTTAAGGATAACATTTTCAAATTTCTTGTATTTGTTACCAACTTTCTTGGGCCACTAAGACTAGAGGAAAAAAAATCACTTATATACACACTAGGATGTGCTACATGATTCATTCAAATACAACATTTTTTTATCAAAATTCTGTTCTTGTCTTGAATGTTGTTCAAACTGAAATTTTAGATTAAAAAAAGAGGTATCTGTATTTTTAGTTGAACCAACTGTGTGGTTGAGATACTAGAAGAAGTAAGGGTAATCTGGCTTTGTTTTATTTGAACTTCTAAACCTGCAGAGCTATGGATCTATATATCATATTCATTCAATGTATTTGTGCTATTAAATTGCAACAATTTCTTAATTCAGATCTCTGAATTATGAGAAAATGTATATAGGATTCCTGTGCAGATGAACAGCTGCCAACTGGTTTTGCTTTGAAAGAAAATAAAGAATTTATATTAGGCCTTCATGAAAACATTAAAAAAAAATTTCCCCTGTCTTTATATCACGGAGGAGTCATAAAAGACATCTTAGTCACTGCTCTTTCCTCCCCTGAACAGTTATTATTCTTCAGCGTGTAAAGCTGGAGAAGAAAGACTGAAAGATAGATCCAAGCTTATGTTTATATTAAAGGAAGGTGTTTACCACCAAGTCATCTAGAGCCTAGACCACGCAGATTATGGTATTATAGAGTAAGTACTGTATAGAAAGTACTTTGGCTGCCTCCATGACTGTGTGCTTAGATTTCATTCCAAAGTAATCACAGGAGACGAGTGGTGGCAAGCCCGAAGGTCCCTTCTTGATCTGTTTGAGTGCAGCCACGACAGGTTCTCTCAGAACTGGGATTAAAATGAACACCATTCAGCCTACCTGCTCCATCTATAATGTAACCATTATTGACAATTTCTTCCAGTACAAATAGGATGGAAATAGTGTTTTTCTCTTGTTAAGCATCTCATCAGAGACTGCATTTTATTTCACTGATAATGAGACAATTAGACATTTGAGCCTTTGTTCACCAAGGCAATAACTTAGAATTAAGCTTACGTAATACTGTTGATACCAGTGGAGGTACTCCAGTATGAGCATGCTGTAACAGCAAAAATGCCTGTGAAGCATGAGACAGAGGTTGATTATTGGAAGTTTTAAAAACAGAGACTGATTACTCAAATGTTTCAGCAAGCAATTATTGACTTTTTTATTGGGTCTGTAATTGTAATTAATTATCTCTTGGAAGCTGTAGGATCTTGGTTTATCAGTAGTTGCATGGATTAAACACACAATTGATTTCATTTAGTTGTTCTTCACTTCACTACTCTCCTCCAAGACTTACTTTAACTTTTTTCTTTTTTTTTCAGTCAGTTGAGCATGCTTCTCCTCCTATTTCATGCTGTTGTTACAAAGGTTAATCTGCTTAATGTTTTAATGTTTCCAGTTGCACCACCAATTTCAATAACTTCCATGATTTGCCATGTGCTTCCCTGAAGTAATAAAGATTAATATTACAGTTTAAAACAAAAGAGTCAACAATCAAAACCTGATTTCCACTTATGCTCCAAATTATATTACAAGATTGCATTTCTTCAGCCAGGTGTTAATTAGTATACAGCCTGTTCATACAGTTATGATCACGTTCTTAAGATACCTGAAACAAGCATCTAAGAAATCCAGAATTTGACCACATAAGTAAAGAAATAGATAGGTGTACTGGAAGTCTGAAATCCTGAAATTTGCTCCTCCTGACACTGGGAAGGTTGAGATCATCTACTAGCAATTCCACCAAAACCAACATGAAAAAACTTGTCTCTAAGTTACAAGATTTCTACATTTCGGTGCCTAAATCACAGAATCAAAGAATGGTAGAGGATGAAAAGAACCTCTGAGGACCATCTAGTCCAACCCCCCTGAAGCAGGTTCACCTAGAGCAGGTTGCACAGGATCGCATGCAAACGGGTTTTGAAACTCTCCAGAGAAGGAGACTCCTCAACCTGTCTCTAGGAAGCCTCTTCCAGTGCTCTATCACCCTCCAAGTAAGTTTTAGCTCATGTTCAGGCGGAACTTCCTGTGTTCCAGTTTGTGCCTGTCACCCCTTCTGTTGCTGGGCACTGCTGTAAAGACTTTGGTCTTATCCTCTTGACACTCTTTAGATATTGATAAGCATTGATCAGATCCCCTCTCAGTCTTCTCCAGGTTAAACTGCCCCATGTCTCTCAGCCTTTCCTCATTTAAGAGATGCTCCAGTTCCCCAATCATCTTCACAGCCCATTGCTGGATTCTCTCCAGTGTTTCCTTGTCTCTTTAGAACTGGGTATTCCAGAACTGGACATGGTACTCTAGATGTGGCCTCACTAGGGCAGAGTAGAGGCAGAGGATAATGTCCCTTGGCCTACTGGCCACATTCTTCTTAATGTACCTCAGGATACCATTGGCCTTCTTTGTTGCAAGGGCACACTGCCGGTTCAAGGTTAACTTGTTGTCCACCAGGACTCCCAAGTCCTTCTCTGCAAGGGTGCTTTTCAGCAGGTCGGCTCCTGCCCTCACCACCTCTCTAAGAAGCCTGTTCCAGTGTTTGATCACCCTCAGTAAAGAAATGCTTCCTAATGTCCAGTTTAAAGCAGTTTCTCACGGTCTTTGTGGAGTGTGTGTGTGTGTGTGTGTGTGTGGCCAGAACGGGCTGACCAGTCTCAGTTTGGTTCTCATCTTCTCATTGGAGCCGAGACATATCAATCAAATGCCTCTGTGGATAAGCCTATAAAAAGCCATGATTCACAGCTTTCCCCGGCGCACGCACATTTCATTTCCACCCAGAACCTACAAAGAGAGATCACACATCAGGAAGAGAGATTGCAGTTACCTGAACCTGGCACTAAAAGAATATTTTGCATGGAGGAAGACTTTTGTTTTTGCCAATTGCGGCCAGGGGGGTGGAAGAGGAAAACATACCCCCACCCCATACTGAATTACCACCTGTGAGGGATGAGAGTGAAGAGGGTCCAAGAGCCAGCAGGCCTCCCTGGAATGCAGGAAACAGACCCAGACTGTCCCCTGGAAGCCAGTGATGGTAAACTGTCCTTCTGGGACGAACACACTGGAACCATCACCTGAGGGATGCACACACTCACACATCACCTCCGTCCCTGTAGAGAGGAAAAGCAGACACTGAGCTGTCTCCTGTGAGGGGTGAGAAAGACTGGGAAAGTTTGCCTGAATAGTTCACTTCATGAACTGAGATCTATGAGGTTAAAAAGACTGCAGCTCCCATTTGGGTCTTATCCCTCCATACAACACACACACACCCTGCCCTGCCCCTGGCAGTGACTGTGTGGTATTGGGGCTTTGTTTGTTAAACCAGGAATATGTGGGGTGAATGGAAGGAATCTATATTTTCATTTATATATGTATATATATCCCTATTTAAGTATTTATTAATATCTCTCTCCCTCTCTCTTTTTCTATCATCACTGACCAATTTAAATTTAAATGATTGATTTATGGTTCTAGTTGATTTGTGCACTAAATGAAATTTGTTTCACCCCTTGAAAGCCTGTTTCACTGGTTTTCTTTTCCTTTCCTGGGGCAAGCCCATTGTCTGTTATCAGCCCGAACCATCCAACCCAACATTTTTGTTTAGATCTCGGGGGAGCTTACATTTTCCTTGGAGGTTATGTTTATCTCCTCTGAGACATGGAGGACTTTAGGTGGATCCATGACTTCGAGGGTCCGATCCTTTTTTAACCTGTGAACTTGACTTACAGCACAGTGGAATTGCCTGATCCTTTGCACCTAAAAGGTGATTCTTAAAGACTGACCAGCACTCATGGACTCCGAAAACCTCAAAAGCAGATTCCCAGGGTATTCTGCTAAATAGCTTCCTGAATAGTTTAAAGTTTGCTCTTCTGAAAACCAGGGTAGCAACTCTGCTGTCCTTTCTCATTCTGCTGAAAATTTTAAACTCAACTATTTTGTGATCCCTATGGCCAGGACAGACATGTACCATCACATCCTCCATGATTCTCTGTTCACAAATAGCAAATCTAGGAGTGTATCTTTCTTGGCTGGCTCACTGAGTATCTATGACAAGCAGTTATCTCTTACAGACTTCAAAAATTTGCAAGACCTGCTTGTCACAGCAGTATGATATTCCCAGTCTATGTCTGGGAAATTGAAATTTCCCATAAGGACAAAGGCTACCAGTCCAGAGATTTCTCCCTGTTGCTTACTGAATAACTCATCAGTGCTTACATTCTGGATGGGTGATTGATAGTAGACACCCAACAAAACATCTCCTTTGTTTTCCACCCCACTAATCCTCACCTAGAGGCTCTCAACCACATCATCATTAATTATAAGGGCTGTACAATCAAACCTCTGCCTTACATATAGTGCAACGTGTCCACCTCGCCTGTCCTGCATACACCTCCTGAACAGCCTGTAGCCCTCTATCTCAGTACTCCAATCATGGGACTCATTCCACCAAGTCTGACTACTATGAATGATATCGTAGCCCTGGGAGCTGACCAACACTTCCAGTTTTTCTTGTTTGTTTCTCATACTGCATGAGTTGCTGTATAAGCATTTCAGATACTGTCCTCAGCCCTCTGTTCTCCCAGGAGCAGTGTAAAAGTTCCCATTAGCATTGCCACCCTCAGGCAATGTCATGCCAAACGTTCCTTGGCTTACCTACTGCAATTCTTCTTGGCATCCTCCACCCCTGCCACAATTCTAGTTTAAATCTTACTCAAGCTTCTTGAGCTAACCTATAACTTTTCTTTCCATTCTGTTCTTCCAAAGAGAACTAAAAACTTTGCAAAAAGAAAACTAGAAAAGTGAAAATTCAGCTATCGCCATCTACTCTTCAAACATTTGCAATATTTTAGGAATCTCCCTAACCATATCAATCTGAAGAAAGGTACAATGTTCAGCCTTCTGTGGGAAATGACAGTTTTATAAAAGCTGTGTTCAAATTGTTTATTTGAGATCAAAGTTCAAATAAAATGTAGTTGATTACTATTTTTGTGCAGATAAAATTCAATCCTTCAGTTTCATTGAGCTTTGCTACCAAGGAGGTCTGCATCAGAATTACAGTTTGGAATTCATGTGGAGTTTTAAGAAGATGATAGCAGCTGCAGTAAAAACACATCATATTCTCTGTCCACAGCAAAGTTCAACTAATACAAAAACTATCAAATCTCTTATTTTGACCTCCTTTAACAGACTTTGAAACAAATGTATTTACAGTATGTTGGAAACAGAAATAAGCTTGTCAGTGGTACAACAGGAGGGACAATATTGGTATCATAACCCTAAGAATCAGACAGCTTTCTAGTGTTACTGTATATTGCATCCATTTTGTGATTGAATACTTACAGAAAATAGTTATTTACTTGTATGATCCTTCCATCTAACTATGCTGTCACAAAACAAACGATGCTTTTCCCTCCTAAAATCCAGAATTATGTGAGAAAATGACTGCCAGCTTTGATGTTATCACAGATTCATAGCAGATTCTGATTTTAGTTGTATATTTTAAACTGAAGGGAGGTCTGTTATCTTCACTGGAATTGCTCTTGACTGATGCTGCTTCACACATTCTATTTATCTAGTCTATGAGTTGTTATCAAATGCTTTAGATTGTGTTTTCATCAACGTGAACATTTTAAAAGCAATATTTGAGCTTAACCTGCATACTGGAAAACAGATAGACACAGAAAGAAATAACTCTGCAGATCTTAAAAATTGATCAAAATGTTTTAATATTCAGAGTGTTGCATTATGCATTCTATCTACAACAATTCACATATCATGGGCAACAAACAGGAAGGAGCTTGAAGCCATTGTATAAGAAAATTATTATATAGTTGCCATCACAGAAGCACGGTGGGATGATTCACACAACTAGAGTGCTGCATTGGGTGGCTACAAACTCTTCAGGAGGAATAAGCATGGAAGGAGAGGAGGGTGAGTGACCCCATATGTTAGGGAGAGTTTTGATTGTCTAGAACTCGACAATGGTGATGAAAGGATTGAGTGTTTATGGTGAAGAGCAGGAGGGAGGACAGCAAGGCAGATATCATGCTGTAAGACTGTTATAGACCACTGTCCTGTTTTGACCTAAAACTCCCTTGTTTTGGGAAACGGACAAATAGGATTA
>NW_010413395.1:5940-8803 GCF_000710305.1 Buceros rhinoceros silvestris | reverse complement strand
CTGAATGGGTGGAGACATGATGCTTCCCCCACCGTTCGGAGGCAGCCCCGCATGCCGAGGCAGCAGGGCGTTTCTCCCTCTCAGGGCCGTGCCCTAAACATTGGCTTGTGGTTTAACCCTGTGGGCAGCTCAGCCCCATCCAGCCACTCCCTCATTAACCCCTGGTGGGATGAGTGGGAGAATCGGAAGCTTTAAAGTGCGAAATCTCCTGGGTTGAGATAAAAACAGCTTAGGTGAAGAAAAAGCTGCCTGTACAAGCAAAGCCAACTCAGAGAGTTAATTCACTGTTTCCCAGAAATCCTAAACCCAGCCCCACACAAGCTGCTGTGAAGAAAATTAACTCTATCCCAGCCCAAACCAGTACAATCAGGCTATAAAAAGCTCAAGATTCCTGGAGCTCTGGTTGCCCCGGCCTCCCCGTTGGGGTTGGGCAGGGCTGTCTCAGGCTGCCCAGGGCAGTGGTGGAGTCCCCATCCCTGGAGGGGTTTCCCAGCCGTGTGGAGGTGGTGCTGAGGGACAGGGGTTAGTGGGGACCTGGCAGCACTGGGGGAATGAGGGGACTTGAGGAGCTGAAAGGGCTTTTCCAACCAGAACGATTCTGTGATTGATTCTGTGCCTCCATCCTCTGTGTTTCCGGTCCTGCAGCAAGTCCGAGATGGCCGGGGTTTTCACAGAACACTGAAAGCCGTGTGCCTGAACAAGGGGGTGCACGTGTCCCGGGTCTTCGGCCGGATAGACATCAACAACTCCCTGGCTCAGCCCATCTATGACAGTATTGACATGAGTTTTGGAAACATATTCAGGTGAGAGACTCAAAGGGTGCAGAAAGGGCCACAAGGTACCATGGCTCATCCCCTGCCCCACAGCAGGATGGAGGGTCCAGCCTGCTTCTGATGAGTTTTTGTCCAACCTCCAGTACTGAGGACGCCGTACCCTCCCTAGGCAACCTACTGCATCACTCCACGAACACTTGCACTGGAAAAGGTCTCCTAACAGCTAACCTTAATGTCCTGGCTCTTTTATTCCTCAAGGTTATGGAAATAGGCTGTTGCTTTCCACTTCCCAGTGTCCTCTCCTGCATGGGAGACTCCTGTTTCCCCTCAGCCTCCTCATGGTTGAAGACATCCCAGTTTTCAGTCCTTCATTGCAGGACTTGACTTTTCCTTGCCTGTCCTCAGCGTGCCTGCAAGTTGTGTTTCCCTGAAGCACCTGGAATTGTGGCTCCACAGTGGGATGTCCTTCTCCAGGGTATCTTCTCACTTCATACACACCCTGGAGCTCTCACAGCATCGTTGACTTGCTGCCTTTTAAACCCTCCTCCTCTTGCTGCTGCTGCTGCTGCAGCCCAGCTCTTCCCCAGGCAGCATTTACAGCCTGGTGCGTGACTCCTTATGTAACTGCCCAGCTGAGAAGTGCTCAGTGCTGTTTGCTTTCTCACCACCTCATAGAAAATTGCATTTGCTTGTAGCTGAAGCCAAATGGGTCGGTGTGAGCAGCCCAATCCAGCCAGTCCAGCTTGGTGTTTGCTCATGAATTACCCACATTTACAGGAGCACCCACAGAGAGGATGGAGTGAGGTGCTCAGGCACACAGCTTGGCCAGACAAGTGTGTTGAGCAGCACGTTGCACTTGATCAGTCCCTTTTCTCCCTCTTTCTCCCCATTTTCTCTCGTATGTTCTTCCCCATCAACCTCAATCCCTCCCTGTCTCCTCCCAAATAAATTCCTCATCCCAATTAGGTTTTCCCTGATGATCCCAGTTTTGCATACCCAGACTTGGTATTTCTGGTAGCTTTTCTGATGACATCTTGGTTTAAACTGGGAGAGGGAGATTGAGACGAGAGAAAAGGGAGAAATTGTTTCTGCTGAGGGTGGGGAGACCCTGGCCCAGGTTGTCCCGAGAGGTGGGAGAAGCCCCATCCCTGGCACCATTGGAGGTCAGGTTCGGTGTTGGGGCTCTGCTCCACCTGCTCTAGTTGCAGATGTCCCTGCTCCCTGCAGGGGGTTGCACTGGGTGAGCTTGGAAGGTCCCTTCCCACCCAAACCAGGCTGTGATTTGATAATTCTATTCTCTAAAGGAAGCTTCCCCTTTCTGGGACCATGGAAACCTTCCTGCTCTGCTTGCTCTGTGATTCAAAGAACGCAGATATAAAACCCAATAGCCAATGTGACTATTAAGCCGGTATTCTTTATTCACGGGTCTGGATGCACAGGGAGATTTTCTTGCCGTTCTGTGCTTGCTTTCAGGGGGTCTGATTACATCATTTATACTACATATTCATTATCTTTCTGGAAACTAATAAGAATATTGTAATCATTCACCCCAAATTCATTTACATAGTCCGTCCCTCCCTTGGGCATGTGCAGTGTCCTCTGGTGGTCTTCAGTGGTGGTCATTTGATGAAGGCTAGAGTCTTCCTCTTAGATGAACTTTTCACCTTTCTGTCCTGGCACGTGCTCTCTTGTGTATTTGTGAGACAGGACGTTCCTATTCCGAGTTCATTAACTCTTGCCTTCATTATCTCCTTTAGAATTCTTTTACTCTGATTCGTGGCTGCCTGTTTTGCCCAATCCACCTGCATCCCAAGGACAAGGTTTCATTTACGACTTAGCTGGTCTCTGTCTTCTCATTATTTGTGATTAACTAGTTCCTGCTCTCATCTGTCATACCCTGCATTCCTGTGGTTTCCTCTTCACTTCCAGCTCCATTAAGGTGGGGAGATGGTAGATGATACAACACCTTCCTTCTTCTCTGTCCTCAATGAACTTCTCACCCCAACAGGATCCAGATGGGCACCCGCTCCACACTGAAAGCCTGCCTTGACATGTTCAAAGATGCCATGAAGCAGCAGCTGCAGGAAGCC
>NW_010413395.1:0-5771 GCF_000710305.1 Buceros rhinoceros silvestris | reverse complement strand
GGGTCTGACAGAGGAGTCAAATTACGTTTCCTTCAGCATGAGGTGTGGTTACCTTGCTAGGGGAGAGGGAAGAGGCCTGCGAGGGGCTGTGCATCAAGAATGAGCACTGGGATAGGGGCCAGGGGAAATCACGGGCTTTGTAGGACCTGTGGATGTGATCTTAGCCCTGGTGAGAATTGAACCTCAAATCCTTGGTTCAGTTTCAGTCCCCTCACTCCCAGAAGGACATTGAGGGGCTGGAGCGTGTCCAGAGAAGGGCAATGAAGCTGCTGCCGGGTCTGGAGCAAAAGTGCATTGAGGAGCATCTGAGGGACCTGGTGGGACGTGTCCAGAGAAGGGCAATGAAGCTGCTGCCGGGTCTGGAGCAAAAGTGCATTGAGGAGCATCTGAGGGACCTGGTGGGATTAAGCCTGGAGCAAAGGAGGCTCAGGGGAGACCACAGCTCCCTGACAGGAGGTTGGAGTGAGGTGGGGGTTGGTCTCTTCTCCCCAGGAACACGTGACAGGACAAGCAGAACTGGCCTCCAATTGTGCCAGGGGAGGTTGAGGTTGTCCCTGAGGAACCATTTCTTGCCCGTTGGGGTTGTGCAGGGCTGTGCCAGGCTGCCCAGGGCAGTGGTGGAGTCCCCATCCCTGGAGGGGTTTCCCAGCCGTGTGGAGGTGGTGCTGAGGGACAGGGGTTAGTGGGGACCTGGCAGTGCTGGGGGAACGGGGGGACTTGAGGAGCTGAAAGGGCTTTTCCCACCTAAACTATTCTGTGATTCTCTGTTTCTGTGATGGTCTCTGTTTCAGGGTCCTGTAGAGACAAGGGGAGATATGAGAGGTTCCACCTTGTCCTTAGGAAACCTGGCATTGAGGAGTGTGTGGAATCCATGCACTTGTTCTTTAATCCAGGCCTATAACTTCCCAGATGGACATTGGACTGGACTGGACCGGAATGGAACGGAACAGAATAGAATAGAATAGAATAGAATAGAATGTTTTCAGCTGGAAGGGACATCTTCCACATTAATGCAGAGCGCAGTGGAGAGGTGATGCTCCTCTGTCGATCGTGGCACCAACAGTTCCAGTCACCTGTTCAATGCCATGGCGTAGCTTAGATCATCTGGATGAGATTGTTGTTATCAGGTTGTTAGCGAGGATAATTTTTATGACTGAAGTGATGGCCACACACATCTGAAGTTATTCTTGCAGACAGACTACATCTTCAGGGAGACTGAAAAAATCATCCTTCAGAAGAAAGCAGAAATCTACAACTCCCTCAGCGTCTCCATTCAGGACAACCTGCTGTCCTGCTATGAAGGTATGACCCGTCACCTCATCTTTTCTTCATTTTAGACTGAAGGTTCTCTTGATTTGCATGGAATAAGCCCAATACAGGCTCAGAAAAAGAGCCCATGCTTCCAGTCTGCCTGTTAAAAGGCTGGGAAGAAATCCACAGGGCTGGAGGATTCCTCAGACATCAACTCCAAGAGATTTCTGAAGTCCGAAGGAGATCGTGCTCAAATACAGAAAATTAGCTGCCTGATCCACTCCAGTTCCTGTAAACTACAGATGTTCTTCTAGGATTTATTCACTGATCTTGTCTATCTGTGAAGGACAGACTTCAGGTCTCCTTTAGTATCCTAAAGCAGGAAGCTGGTTGCTACCTTCCTTTTCCATCAGTAGGTGGCAGGCTCAGAAAACGAATCGTTTAAAATCCAGAAGTCAGCTCAGTGTCTGGATTAGCTGATGCTGACAATGGCTGCTGGGCCAGCAGCTCTGGGGAGGAGTCCTGGAGCTGGGTCACCACCAGCATGCCAGTGTAAATCACTGCCTTCTCCTTTCCCAAACCCCCACGGACATCTTGGGTCTGAATCTCAGGGTGACACTCAGTGTGATACCCACAGAAACTGCCAAGCAAAGAGGAACACAAGCCTACACGAGGATGCAAAACATCCTCAGGGAGGGTATAAAGGAACAGCGGGAAAGCGGGATGTTTGAGAAAGCACGGGACAGCATGAGAGAGCACTTCCATGCCCTGAAGGTAAGCTGTACACCTTCTCATTCCTTGGGGACCTCTCTACAGCCATGGGCAGTGTTTGGGGGTAGAGAACAACATCCCAAAAATGGATCTGGTGAACATGTGTGTGGTAATGTGAAGGCATCTCCTCACGAGATGTTGGCATCTGGAGGCTCTCGTGTACACTGGGAGGTCACCGCTGCCGTTGCTTTTGCGGCCAGAGTCACCTCCAGCGGAGCCCAGAAACACTCTTAATGTCATTAACCCACAATGGTTGCTCACCAGTGTGGACCCAACTTGGCTCAAGGCACCAGTGTGGGACTGAGCCCCATTCTCAAGGTTCTGCCCACAAACATCTAACCTGATTGGCCACTGTCATCTGTAATTGGCAACTACATCACTCCTATCCCCAAATGAGTAATGGTTTGGGCTTTAGAGCAGCTCAAAGCTGCTGCTTCTGCACCTGAGAGCTCCTCAGACACAGCAGATGGTAACAGGGGGCTTGGGGGTTGGCGAGGTGAGGGGCTCCAAGCCCTGTCCCCTGCTTATGTGCATGTGATGGCTGCAGGTGGAGATCATCCAGAAGATGAAGAAGGACTTCTCCGACATGCTTGGCCTTGTCTTTGGCCCATGGGACCAATACACCAGTGAGCTGCCAGGTACGGTCCTCATGCACCTGCTTGGAGGTGGCAGGGGTGTGTGTGTGGGTGTTTTGTGCCGTGGCTGCGGCCCCAGTTCCTGCACCCCCATTTTGGAGGGATGGCAGGAAAGGGCAACAGGACTGATGTGCTCCAGTGCCCAAACTTTAACACCAAATAACCAAAGGCTGTAAGAAAAATAAACTCCATGAGGACTGTTGGGCATTTCAAGAGCGAGGAAAGGTGACAGGTCTACCAGGCACCAGATGTCTTTCATGGACACCTCTCTTTTTTTTCCCCCAGACTTGCAGGATGAGGTCTCCTTCATTCATACTATTCACCCGAAGCCGCACTCAGCCAGCAATGTGTAAAGTGCTGCGGGGATTGGCTCAGATGATCTGGGTTCGTTGCTCAAGTTGGTGTCTCGCGCTCTTTCCTCTGTGGGTTCATAAACCCTCACCTTGGATGAATGTTCAGCTCCCTGTCTGGCTAGGAGAGACAGTGCCCAGGGACCCGGGGGCTCTGCCCTGGCTGAGGGATGCTGCTGCTGTGCAGGTCCCTCAAGCACCGTTACGGCCTCTCTGTCCCCCTGCCCCAATCCCAAGTCCCCAGCTCACCAGCTGGTCCAGCTCAGCGCTCACTGCAAACACACAGCGCCTACACACTTGTCCCATGGGCATCCCACACAGGTGGGTTTGCCTGGGTGCCAGCAGGGACCCCCCACCCACCTGGTACCCCTACCTGGATCTGAAGCCACCCTGCTCACGGGCTGGTCTGGCTGGAAGTTTGCTGGTGAATTCAGACCCCCTCACCCCATACAACCAGGATTGGGGGGATGGAGAAACCAGGACTGGGAAGATGCAGACACTGGGATTGGGGGGTATAGTTACTGGGGTGTGAGGAGGCAGACACCAGCAGTTGCTCCATACGACAGACATGATCATAATGAATGCCCCCCTCCCTCCTCCTCCTCTGAGCTATTATAGCTAAGCAGGTGTCCGATGGGATGGACTGTCCCTTGACCAGCTTGGGTCAGCCGTCCTAGCTACATCCCCTCCCAAGGGGGGTGGCCGTCACACAGTGCTGCACCATGAGGGGAATTGCCCCGGGGAAATTACCTCCGTTCCAGCCAGACCCTGTACGGTTCCGTGTCACCCCACTTGCCACGAATCGTCCCCGTGCTGCTGTGTCTCATCCGTGGGAGATCTGAGGAATGCAGGGAGTGAGGGGTGGGGCAGGGGAAATGGTCCGAAAGGGAGTATTTAGACTAGATAGAACTATTTTAGTTTCACCCATCCCCCCTTGTCCTGTCCCAACAGCCACTGCTCAAAGCCCCTCCCCAGCTTTCTCAGAGGCCCCTTGAAGCACTCAAAGGCCGCACTAAGGTCTCCCCGCAGCCTTCTCTGTTCCAGGCTGAACACCCCCAGCTCTCTCCCCTGTCCTCCCAGCAGAGGGGTTCCACCCTCGGGTCATTCCTGTGGCCTCCTCTGGCCCCGCTCCAGCAGGTCCATGTCTGTGCTGTGCTGAGGAGCCCAGAGCTGGACCCAGCACTGCAGGGGGGTCTCCCCAGAGCAGAGCAGAGCAGAGGGGCAGGATCCCCTCCCTCGAGCTGCTGCCCACGCTGCTGGGGATGAGCCCAGCTCACAGTTGATGTTGTGCCTAAAGCAGGTGGTGAGATACCTGCCCAGGTTTCTGCACAGTTACATGCCAGCAGGATTTAGGCAGGTCTTGGACAAGGATGGTTGTGAACAAATTCATGCCATAGGTCAGAACCTGATGCAACAAGTTCTTCCAGGACTTATTCTTCAGCGGGACTCTTGGAATGAGAACAAGAGCATTGTAATCCTGGAAGGAGGTTAGATAGGGGCATCTTATGTCTTCCAGGAGATGATGCTCAGCTGGGGACAACGCCGCAAAGGAAGGCAGCCCAGCCGGCTTCCCCTGCTCTCCTCCACACGTTGTTCCTGGGAAGCCAGGAACAAAAAGATCACGATGGATGAATAAAAGAGCAGAAGATGATGCCGGGTTTGTTTTGTTTTGTTTTTCTGGGCAGTTACATAAAAATTGCCACCAGGAATTTTGAAATTTTTCGTGCCTTTGCTCGTTTTTTAGTAGAAGCAAAGCAACAAATGAGCTAAGTCTCCTGCTAAAGCCAAATAAACACAAAGGAGCAAAATCTCATAAGCCATGTTTTTGACTTGGCAGGACAAGATGACCCAACTCTCATCCTTGATACAACAATTCTAAAGGAATTGTTACATCCCAGCGCAAGTTGTCTTCATTCCCTCAGCGATACACATGTCTGGGGATGTGTTTACTGGCACCTGACCTTGCCTGGCCTCTTCTCAAATGAAATGAATCTCATGAAATGAATCTCAGAACCTCAGCTGCAGGTAACCTGGTTTGGGAAGCACTCAGGTCTCCAGGAAACCTAAGACAGTGTGGCTTTGGCCAGTCAAACTAAAAATCATAGAATCAGAGAATCACAAAATGGTTTTATGTCTGGGGATGTGTTTACTGGCACCTGACCTTGCCTGGCCTCTTCTCAAATGAAATGAATCTCATGAAATGAATCTCAGAACCTCAGCTGCAGGTAACCTGGTTTGGGAAGCACTCAGGTCTCCAGGAAACCTAAGACAGTGTGGCTTTGGCCAGTCAAACTAAAAATCATAGAATCAGAGAATCACAAAATGGTTTTGGTTGGAAAAGACCCTTAAGGTCATCAAGTCCCCCCCGTTCCCCCAGCACTGCCAGGTCCCCACTAACCCCTGTCCCTCAGCACCACCTCCACATGGCTGGGAAACCCCTCCAGGGATGAGGACTCCACCACTGCCCTTGGCAGCCGGGGACATGCCTGCACAACCCCAACGGGACAGAAATGGCTCCTCAGGGACAACCTCAACTTCCCCTGGTGCAACTTGAGGCTATTTCCTCTCATCCTGTGGCTTGGGCCTTGGAGGAGAGGCTGACCCCGCCCCCCCGCTCCCCCCCCGTTTTTTTCCTCGGTTCCCCGTGGGATGCTCCTGCCCCTGTTCACCGTGTTCCTGACCGGCTCCCTGCGGCCGGGGCAGCCCGAGGTCGGCGAATGGGCGGCGGGGACGGCCTCGGAGGGTGGGTGGGAGGGTGGAGGGG
>NW_010413394.1:223153-223471 GCF_000710305.1 Buceros rhinoceros silvestris | reverse complement strand
TTCTTCTGTGCCTCCGCGGGCTTCCTCTTCCCCGTCTGGTTCTGCTGCCCCTGGATGGTGTAAGCAGCTGGGACTGGCCAGCCCATGGCTTCTCGCCGGCGCCAGACAAAAAGTGCAGAAGGTGCTGCTGGGCCATGAGGCCGCTTGGGGAAGTTGATCGAGTCCACTGGTGGCAAAGTGGCTCTTTGTCTCAAAGGTGGCCGTGCTAGCCTGGTTGCCACTACCTTCCTGGGGACAGGCGGGAGGACTGGCAGACGGGCTGTCTCCTCCCGCGTCACCCTGTGGAGGCGCAGTGTTGTCCTGCATGCCAGGCTGTCT
>NW_010413394.1:222530-222897 GCF_000710305.1 Buceros rhinoceros silvestris | reverse complement strand
CTCCCAGCCCCGACGCCAGCGCTGAGCCCCGCAGGCAGCTGCCGCCCTGTTCCCAGAGGCGGCTGGGGAGAGAGCTGGTCTCCCCTGGGCCCACGGTGATGCCGGCAGCACGCCGGTGTGCACAGGCAGCCTGCTGGCCCTCGAACAGGGGCCTCAGCTTGCTCTGGGGGCAGGGCCCGCCTGTCCCCCCCTGCACATCCCGCCTGCTGGCCTTGGGCAGACGTTTGGCCCCGTCTCCCTTGGACTGCCTACCTTTGCGTGGTGGCTCCCAGCGGCCTGTGATGTCCATGGGCAGGGGAACCATGGCAGCCTGTTCCCCTGGAGGAACGGGGCCTGGCTGGGGCTGCGCCTGCCCGCGCGCCCCATT
>NW_010413394.1:220219-222261 GCF_000710305.1 Buceros rhinoceros silvestris | reverse complement strand
ATGGGTGCCAGACCCTGCCCGGGGAGAGACGTCCAGGCTGGCCGTCGCGCTGTCTTGCCCCGTGTCAGCCTGCAGCAGGGCAGCGGCAGCCTGCGCGCCACGCTGTCCCTCTGCAAGAGAAGCCGAGGAGAGAGGCTGAGTGACGGTGGCCCCTGGGACAGGGCTGCTCTCTAGTGCCCACCCCAGCCCAGGCCATGCCCCCCCACCCCTGGTCACGCTACGCTTCGGTGCGGTGCAGCGCAGCAGTGACCTACCTGGAGCCGCTTGGCCCGCAGCACGGCCCAGAGCAGGCCCAGCAAGAGCAGGAGCATCGTGAAGAGCAGCACCAGCTGCCCCGGGGTGGAGATGCCGTTGTGCTCCATGGCGCTGGCTCCACTGCGCCCGCGGCGTTCCCAGTGCCCAGCAAACGCTGTGATGTGGATCCCCAGGACAGGACCCCCAACGCTGCTGGGCTGTGACAGAGGCTGAGGCTGCAGTCTGCGGAGAGGACGTCAGACTGCGGTGCCCATCACCTGCTGTCTGCTGCCATGGAGCGCTGCCCCCTCCTTTTATAGTCTGGCAACATGGCCTCCCCCTTTGTGACACGGTGAGGTAGGCACAGGCGCCCTTTGTGCCATCATGGGTCAGACAGGCCTCGTTCTGTGACACTGTGGGTCAGGCAGAGGCCCCCTTTGGTCACCAGTCAGATGCTCCCTCTCTCCTCTGGTCAATACAGACAGGTGCCATGAACTCGGGAGGGCTTGTGTCATCCCCCTGGAAATGAGAGGTGCAAGCCGATAGAAGCCCATGGTTTGGAGGATAGAGGACTCTGGGGGTGCTTCAGAGGGGAGGTAGAAGCTGGAAGAGGAGGAGTAGGCCTGCACCAGGCCCTGTGGCCAAGAGCCGCAATGGCTAGAGCTTTGGAAATTCAGGAGGATCCCCTTAATGATGAGGCCAGGTCCTGCCCACACCCACCCCAGGACCCTCTGCTGAGCCCAGGCCCTAACTGGTTTGTGGCAGATAGCTTTGATAGATGTTTCACGTGGTAAAATGCTTCTCCAAGGCTAAGGGCTTGCGCCATCCTGTTTCAGTTTTGGTCCGCTCCATCCTTGTCTGCGTCATGTGTTGTTTAATGTGTCTCTTCTACATGGTGATCACATCTGGGACAGGGATGAGCTTTCCCGTCTGCATAGTTTCTGGCACAATGGTGTCAGCTGTAGCTGGGCCTCCGAGTGTTAACTCTGTACAAATGTTAAACGCTGCTGTGTGGTAGCATGAGGGATTAAACAAAAACAGATGTCCAGGGAAATGAAGAGAACCTGTTCTCAAGATTTTTAACAAGGGACCCCAAGGAAACCAAGGGAGCACTGAAAGGGCATCCTTAAAACAATGGCTGTAATGAATAAGCTGCTCGTACACGGTGTGTTGGCCAAAAAGTGAGCCTTGGGCATGGCAGGGGGATCTATTGAATAGTTCATCTCTGCAGACTCTTGATTAAAAAAAAACAGAGAGTGAACTTATAAATATATAATAGCTATAAATCACTGGGTTATTCAATTATTCATATCCCTACAAAACCCCAGCATTTATTTTAAGTGAGAGAAAACCAAAAGGGATTATTTTTTCTGGTTGTTTTTTAATATAAGCAATAGATGAACAGTGGTAAATGATCTTTGTTTTGTGCTATTCGACAGAATTTGCGGTGTTCGTTTTTTTTTTTCAAGTGCTTTTCTAAGTCAGTTCACTGGCAACATTTTTTGAACAGTAACATTGACCTTCCAACAAATGGCACAGAATAATGGTGGGACACAATTTCTGCTTTCCAAATTGTGCGTTCCTGGTGGATGGAAACATGCTATGTAACCTTGAGGACAGGGCAGCAATTCTCCCATCCTTCTGTGCACAGCTCACAGCAGTGTCACAGACAAGGATTATCCAGTGAATAGCTGCAAATAAAAATAAGAGAGGAATTTGGATCCTGTTAGCATTCATGCTGAAAAATTGAGATTAATTAGATAAATGATTCGGTATGAAGTGTTTGCTTAGATCCTTGTAATGGGACA
>NW_010413394.1:205631-220153 GCF_000710305.1 Buceros rhinoceros silvestris | reverse complement strand
GGACAGAATTGCCTGCTGATGTGGTTTCATTGACCTCAGGGAAGGTGAGTCAGTGCAATAGAGAACTTGGCCTCTTATTTCTTTATAATACAGTATTGGCTCCAATTTAGCACTTTTTTTTTTTCCCCCATTAATCCCAAATTAAGTGCCTGGCAATAATGATTATATGGCAATGGATGACTTGCCAAGTCCAAGAGTGTCTGCAACACCAGCTGTCTTAGTGCTGAGCTGACCCCTGTGCTCTTGGACGTATGCAGCCTTCAGAAGCAGTGCCCTCTCTGCAAGGAGGAATCTGCTGCGAAACCTGAAGAATTAATGTCTCCCCACCCGTAGCAATTCTGGGCTCCCCACAACGTTTAACTGTTAATCTCATGGTATCTTCCAGCTGGTGTTTCCTTGTTCTTGTTGCTATGAGAGAGCTCCTCTCCTCCTCGTGCTGTTGGAGCAGTCGAGTAGCGCTTGCAGTCATGTGCAGGGTGTGCATGTACCTGTGCTGGCAAGGGGAAGGCAGGTCTTGGTGCATACACTGAGCATGCTAGCACCCATTCTGGATGTCTTTGCTTTTGCATAAGCAGGAGCTTTAATGCTGTTTAATGTAGCTTTCTATTTATGAATTATGTACCTCTACATTTCACATGCTGGTTACAGTATCTGAATTTTAATCAGCCCTTTCTAGCTGCTGATACAGATTTTGGTGCTGCATCAAATGCCTCCAGCTCCTTCTTGTTCAGGTAGCATCAGTCTTCATCTAAATCTGGGACGCATGTTTTCCCCTCTCCGTTTCACTCATCTCAAATAATATTTAATCATCTTCGCTAAGAGAATATGGTGCTGAGCTAATATATTTTCAAAGTGGCCTTTTGTTAGGAGTTTCTCTGGCTTCCTGGGGAAATGGCCTTTCCCTTTACCATCCCTTCAGTATATTTATATGCCTACCCTTAGCTTTATGTATTTATTTTTGAGCAATCAATTCTCAACATAAACTGCTTCTTTGGTGTGCTGTTAACAGGCACTAAGGAGACTGATTCAGAATTTTTTGAGGTCAGATGGACTCTTTTGGTTATCTCTGTGAGCCTCGAGTAAGATTGATAAAAGTGGAAGCACACTAAGTTTCCCGCTTCTATCAGTCTGAATGCTAATTCTCTTCAAATATGGTTGAACCCTGTCAGGAATTCTAGGAGAAATGGCTGTAATAGCCCTTGCAGCCTGGGAGAAATAATTCACAATTTGTAACTAAGTCGTTACTCTGCAAAACCTGCTAGTTTGAAGCTTTCTGTACAGCTCCTCCCTGATGCCCTGAAATTGTCTCCAGCTGATACTTAGCTTGAGTTTCAAACTTTTATTCACAGCTCAGTGAAAACAGCCTAGACACTGAAAATCGACATTTTCTTCCTTTTGTATGTTATTCTGTTATGTTGTTGTTGTATGTAAAGCATGTAGAAAACGCTCTCTGAACAGGGGCTGATGCAGTATTGAACCTCACAGGGTTTAGCTCTGAGAATGTTGAAATTCTGGAGGTGAGCAAGCAGCAATGCAATCACTAACTAGGCATGCACACTTCTTCCTGCACCGTTTGAGTCTTCAGGCAGAACATCAAACAGTAAATTGAAATACAAAAATCAAGTGTTTCCATGCTGCTCAGCCCACTTTTCAAGATCTGATTGTTCCTGCCAACGATTGTTTGAGTAAATGTGAGGAATCGTATTTTCTTTCAGGTTGAAATGAGGAGTTGTCACGTGAGTATAGAAACAGCCTAGTGCGTCTTGTGTGTTCTCTTTCTCTCTACTGTATTGATACAGCAAATAAACCCCCTTCCAGCATGTACATCTGCTGACTTCCATCGCTGATCCTGTCTCAGAGAATGCAGGCAGTGTGGTCTAATTAGGGTAAGGAAGGACTTCTAGAGTACCCCTGCAATCATTACTAAACTTTTCAAAGCTATTTTTCTAAAGTGCTTTGAAGCCTGGTTCTTCACATTGAAGTTAAATATGATGGAATTAATTTTATAGATGTCCTCGTCATAAAAAGCAAGATAACATCAACTCTATGAAGAGTATTCCAGTTAGTATGTTAATTTTAATTCTATGGAAAAAAGATCTGTTTTACCCTGATAAGTTAGTGCTTGTCATTGCTTTAGATTTTCTTGGATGTTCTCCAGAGCAGGTAGAAGGTTAGCTAGTTTTAACATGTGAATAGAGAAGAGAATATTATTAATACCCTCCCCCCTCCAAACAAAACCGTTTAACACTCCTTGGAAGAGAAAATTATAGGCTGCAAACAAATGATCCTGCTCTCACTTAGACTTTACGTGCGTCTTTGAATGCAAAATGGTAACCACTTTCTCTAGTATTTCCACAGCAACAAGAAAATAGTAGCACAGATGTAAAGTGATACATCAAGTGACGCTCCTGCTATCTTCTGCTGTGGGTAGAGTTTCTCTTCCTCTCTGCTGCTGTCGAGTATCTTCTCTCCTGTTCAAAGGCCCTCTAGCTCTGAGCTACTGCAGGGTAGTCAGTGCCTCTGGTTTCTGAAGCTGTGTCACCATGACGTGGTGTCTGCAGCCTCACTGACTGAACAAGCTGTTGTATCCAGACCTGAGAGGAGCTTGGTCAGCGTAGTGTGTGAGTAGCTGTAGGCCGAGGGTGAATCTTCCCCTGCCACCATGGGCATGCGGCGCTTTCTTTTCTTGGCGACAGCTCTGCTGAACTCCCAAGTAAACTGAGAAGAGTGGAGGAAAGGGAGAGTTTACTCCCATTCGTTGTTTAAAGTTGGCTTGCCCCTTGAAGTATATTATGTTCACTTGAGAAATGAATGAACATCCAGCATCTTACGGGTCCCGTCCAACTTGAGATATTCCGTGATCTCACAGGGGTCTTGTTGCCTTTGCAGCAGAGATGCATCGCCAGAACAGGTGCTCTTACTGTGCACCTTTTTGTTTTCATGTTTGTGTTTGCAGGTGGTTCATGTTTGATACTATTTCAGTCTATGTTCTTGGCAGTGTGGATTATTTTCATGCTAAAGGCACATGGGAAGTTTTGGTATTTACGATATTTATGGAAAGGTGCTAGCCAAAATGGGAAGCTTCACTTCTGGAATTCCAGTATTTATAAATTAATTTTCTTCCAATGTAGAGCACAAAAGCAATTAAAAATTCAGTGTGAGACAGATGTTTTGTCGTGGGATTACTGACGCTATGAAAATTAGAATGTTTTGTTTCGATTTCTATTGTATTGTGATTTATGACTGTATTAAAAAATGTTTTGGCCACGTGATAAACTGAAAATGAAGTATTCTTGACACTACCAAAATTAGAATCCAAGGAATTTCTCCTCTAAAAGACTAAGAAAAGGGTTTCGTTTGGATGGATCGGAACAAACGATCTGTTTTGTTCATTAAAAAAAAAAAAAAAGAAAATGCCATTGGAGCCCACGCCTGCATAACCCGTCTGGCTTTTTGATTCAGCCCGAACCCTTGACACTGATGATAGCACATACTTTCATGTTCCACAGATGGGTAAGGCATTGTGTCAATTTTGCAACCTTCTGATGGTCTTGAATGTATCCTTGATCTTACGTTATGAAAGCGACTGAATGGTAGACCTCGATTTATCTTTGCCGTACCTTTTATCATATTGTCGTCTTTATTTTCACGTCGTCTCTACCTTTGCTTTTACCTCTCTGATCTAAGAAGTCCCAACAGCTTCAGTCTCTACTGATACAGAAGAATCAGAGTGACTTTAATCATTTTTATTGCCCCTCTTTGAAACTTTTAGAATTCTTTTAAGTCCTTTTGGATGTGGTGTGACCTGAATTAAATAGGACATCTCATCCTTTTGTATGTGCTCTCCTCCCATTTGAAGTATATTTTGAACTTAGTATTTCTTATTTTTCATTGCAAGAAAAAAATGCATTCAGCTGGGCAGAGACAGTATCTGTTTTGAACGGACAGATTTATTTTTCCTGGCAAAGACTTTGGGCATGTCACTTGAAATCAAGTGAAAGACAGTGCCAGTAGCTTGCAAGTATTGTACCGAATGGGAAAGTACAAGTTCCTTTTGAATAATGTTTTATTTATCATGCATTAAGCTATTAATAGAGTGACGAGTCTAAGATTGCCTAAGACAAAAGTTGGGAATTTGGTTGGAAGGGAAAATGCTGTTGTTAAGTGAAACTTTTAAAATGCTTTTTCTTTGACCCATATTTTTGAGAATTCTGTTGGTGTTTTGAAATGGGTTCCAGTTATTTTGGAGAGTGAAAGAGGACTGTTCATAATTTCTCTTCTCTTTCATATTTCTCTTTTGAGCCTAAATGTCCTTACTTGCTGCAGCAAGTGCATACAAGAGGACTGGCAAAAATACTGTTCCAGCTTCTGGATGAACAGAGTAATGTTGGAGTTAGAATTCTCATATTTCCTCTGTGCTTTGTGTTTGGAACTAGCCATGGCTGGCTGCTGACATGGCTTTTTCCAAAGTGAGAACCTCCACTGCTTCAGTTAAAAGATTCAGTCCCCTGCAGATTGGGAACCCTGTAGAACTGGTCAGCCAATGCCTTGCGAGATCAATCTTCCGAAATGCACCTGAATCTGCTGTGTTTCTAGTTACTTGGTTGCACTTCGTGTTGAAGCATGTTCTGCAGAGGTCCTCAGCTGACCTTTTTTGAATGCTGTTTGGCTGTACTATTTATGGAGGTTTACCACATCACTGAAGTTAATAGAGAAAAGTGAAGAGTAGATACTTAGAAGTGACTAAGAAGGTTGAAGTAAAGTCTTACTAACTCCGGTGACAGTGAGTCTGCCAGCCTGGAGTGACTCCACCTTCAGCAGAGAGGCTTTGTCAAAAAGAGACCCAGGAGAATAGGATTCAGACAAACTTATGGGACTGATCTCTGATGAGTATCATAAACCCCTGTAATTTATCTAGTCTAGTCTGAGAATACTACAAATCTACTTGAATTTTCCTGTGTCATGGTAGTGAGACGGACAAATGATACCCTACAGAAAATACCGATTCTCCTCATCTCATCCATTTTATTTGCATACACTTGTTTTTAAATGGAAAAAAGATAGGGAGAAATTACCTTTTTTCATTAAGAGTTTTATAGTATAAAGAATTCCTTGTGTATCTTTTGATTTGCTTGTTTTTTTAAATTTCCAGTAACTGGATCCAGCAGCATGTCTGATTCAGTCAGTGCATAGTGTCCGACAGCACCATTGGACATGTTAACCGAGGAACTAGTCTGCACCATTGACTAACCTAATTCTGGGAGCTTTAACTGGTCTGAAAGGACAGGAATGGAACTGTGAAAACTGTCTTGACACTTGGTCATTTCTTTGTGATGCTAATGGGGTTAACATCCCCCTCTGCCATCATGAATTAGAAATTTTCATCAGTTGGCTTTTAGCCCACAGGGCTATTAAATGGAATCATCAAATGCAAATGAAGCCCCTGTGAAGTCTCTTGAAGTTTTTCTTCTACTAAAATAATGGCCCGAATGTATAAATGAAAATACAGATCACTGGAAGGTAGCAAAACCAGCAACAGGAAAACGTGTAAGTGATAAAAATATTAGTCGTGATAGGTAAACAATCTGCTTTCTCTACTGATATCAACCTAGTAAGGAATTGAACATCCCCAGAATGCTTGAATATTGAGGTATCCAGTGTCATTACTATGTCCTTATTATATAGAGTTCTCTGCTGTAGGAGCCACCCCAGGTAGTTTCTATTAGGCAAGGTGACAGAGTGACGATTTAAAAAAAACCAACCAAACCAAAGCTGTAGAACCCCACACCGTTCTGGCAGTTTGTAGCTTGTGAGTGGTTTTCTTAGACATCTTAACTAGTCTGTGTCATGGAAAGCAGTTGGAGGAATTTACACTGGCTTTGTGGTTTGGACTTCTTAGCACCTGCACTTCCTTCAGTCCAGTGATTTCTGTCTTGGACTTGGTTAAACCACTAACACGTGAGAATATAGAATCATGGAGTCAGTTAGGTTGGAAGAGACCTTTAAGATTGTTGAGGCCAACCATAAACCCATATCGCTAAGCACCACATCTACACATCTTTTAGATACTTCTGGGGACAGTGACTCAACCTGTTCCAGTGCTTGACAACCCTTTCCGTGAAGAAACTTTTCCAAATATCCAATCTAAACCTCTCCTGTGCATATACGCCCGTCCACACAGATTGTTCAGCTGTACAATGTTAAATGAAGATCAAGAATTTGATGACACAACCCTGCTTTGACAGGCTTTGGCTGGTACCCTGGTTATCTTCTAGTTTCAGTCCTCTATCATGTTTCTCGGTTGGTATCTTACAGTGGAAAAGTAAAGTAAAATAAAATACCAGCTTGTACTTGACCAAGAAGTTGAAATGTTGAACTGTGCTCTTGAGTGTTGCTTTCCAGATGCCCCTTTCATTGACTGAATTAAAGAATTCAGTCTGTCTTGCACAGGAATGACTGGTGGGGTTTTTTTCTCTTGAGGAGGCGGGGGAGGTGTGTGTGTTTGAGAGAGACAGTTTATTAACATGTCATGTTGTAGAAACTAATCCTATTACCACTGTTCCCCACAGAAAACAAGCTCAGGCATGTGGTGCTCACATCACTGCAGGGCTTCTTCCAGCACAAGGCAGCTTTAATTCTCGGTGGCCTGTAGGTAATCTCTCTCCTGTACTTCTGCCTCTCGGGCACTTTTCAACGTTTTGAGCTTAATGTTGCAATTTGGTAACTGCTAATTACCACAATAAAGATTGCTCTTGTATGCTGATTAGGATGTCTTTTTATCCCTAACCAAAGTAAGATTACATATCCTTGTCAGAGTGGTTAAGCCCAGTGAACTTGACTGATCATTTCAGCGTGTCACTTCATAGCATACAACAGTTTAGTACGCTAAAGTTGATGTAGATGACTGCAGAAACATGATGAGTAGGGCTGTAAGAATCTTTCATAATGAAGCATGAAATAGGATGGAGTTCTCCTGGACTCCAATCTTGCAGACACTGATTTAATGGAACTATATCCCCTAGTAAAAGAAGATTGAAGCCAGTAATAAGCACTGAAGCTAACTCAAAATTTGTTGTCAAAACCGTTTTTGAATTACTAGGAAAAAAGAAAAAGGAGTGTGGACAGTATATATATGTGTGTGTTTGTATATTCCAGGAGAGGAGCTTCCCCCTGTGTTTCGACTTTTATGATTTAAAGGATCTTTTGTGCTTCACGGGAGTTGCCACAGGAGGAAAAAGAAAAAGCAGTTGATAAGCACCAAAACAAGTGGGTCCTGCAATCCTAACGTAGTAATTCCTCAGGGGAAGATACAGGCAGACACCATGTGAGCTTGAAGGTGAAATCTCTGGAGTTTAAAGGAGACGTGGAGGAAATCTGCAGATCACTCAGAGGCTTTGGAAGGGCTAAGGAAATGTCAGAGCATTAAGCAGAGAAATTCAGGTGTGAGCTGAGAAAGCACTATAACATAAGGGATAGTATAGCGTAGGTAATGAAGTGCTGTTGCTTGAGTTGTGCAGATCTGGGAATAAGAGATGACTCTGTGGGCTGCGTGTCAGCAAAGGTAATTCTGGCTGAAGAGAAGCTGGGGTTAATGGAGCAGTCTGGAAGATGTGGAGCTCTCTATACTCTAGAGTCCCATGCATGCTGCTAGTTACCAAGTTCAAGAGAGGTGCCTTAAAACTTGGAGTGTTAGCAGTGTTTTTTCCCTTGCTATAGCATCTGGTGTACTTATGTTTAAACCATTGCCTAAACCTTGGGGGTCATTTTGTAATTTTTTTAAAGCATTTTCTCCAGTGTAGAGTATTCTTCATAACCCCAGCCTCCCAACCAGCCTAGCATCATTGCCCATTTAATGCCCTGCCACTTCTTGCAGGCATTGTGCTTTTATATATATATATATATTTTTTTTTTCCCCTAGACACACTTTCTCAGTGGTGTTCAAGCTCTTGTGAAAATGTTGATTTTTTTAAAAACTTGGAGGACAGAGAGGGGTTCCTTGGTTAATCACGGCAGTGGGAAGCCTTACTATTGAGAGGGACAGAACAGTCGTCTGCGGCAAAATGAAGCCTGTAAGATTTAGTTGCCATTGCTAATACTTCAGGGAATTAACATCTGGGAGCGAAAGAAGTACCTATTTTGGGAAAACGGGTACGGTTGCTGTAAAAATAACAGGCAGTAACTCGATTATGCAGAAACTAAAAGAGAATTTGTAATTACTCAAGCGGGAGGTTCTGGAGGAGTTTTCCACCAGAAGCAGTGGAAGGAGAAAGCAGCTAGTTGTAAGGCTGAGCTTAATCAACTCAACTGGTGAAAAAGATGAGCTGCTGTCTTTGTGAGTAGCAGTGGTGAAGTTCTGTTTTTAAGCAGTACCTGTTGATGTGTTTGTTTTTCTTCTTGATGGAAAATGCGTTTGAGAGACCACTGGAGGATTTTGGCCTTCCCTATTCTTTGACTGGCACCTAAAATAATCCCACTTTTGGCTGCCTTCCTTCCCCCTCAGTTCAGGGGACTGCTGGGGGCGGGGAAGCAGAGGAGAGGTGGAAGTGGAGCAAAAAATTGTGACCAGCAATAAAATTTGGCAACCAAAAATGAACGGTTGTTTCCTCAATGGTTAGTTTTTAACAAAATTCAGATTCCAGTAACAACTACAAATTTCCCAACTTCCTGTTTTCAACTAAATTGGAGTGAGAAGATGATCACTAAAATTCCCACAAAAAGAAACTTGAAAGCATGTTTTGTTTTAACCTTTGAAAATGTTAAACAACTGGCGAAAAGGAAGCTGAATTGTCCTGAATGGTATGAGATTTTATTTGGAATTTGCACACATAGGTCAAAAATTCCAAATATAAAAAGACACATTTCAGTTTAACTGGATGGAAGTAATTTGTGGGAAGTATATTCTTCTGAAACATCTTGATTTTTCTCAAATCAGTGTTTTTTGCGGTAGAAAAGTCCGAATGCCAAGTGAGCCAGCTTCTGAACCATGTGCAGGACTGTATTATTAGGTCAAAAAATGGAAATAATAATTGCAAATGATCCACAGTGTTTGTGGGTGTCGTATGTGCTGGCACTTGCTAGAGTCGTCATTGATAAGGAAAACTAGAAAGTAACTGATGAGGTTAAGAGAAACATGTCAGCTGAAGATACTCAACTTTAGAGCGGATCTGGATGGCTTCCTCTGGTTTTTCTTCTCAGCCACAGGTTGGGGGAACCAGTGGCACTGTGGTTTCTATCTAGGTCTTTATTTCCACCCTATCAGCCCTACATGGTGCCCGAGTGTCCTGCCTTCAAGACGGCAGCGACTTTCAGTGCAGGCTTCTCAGAGTTCCCATGGAGAGGCTGAAAGGGAGCAGCACGTAGGAGGACCAGTGTGTATTTTAATTTCACCTTCCTTTCCATGTCCTTTCTATCCTGGTTGAAATATGACCTCTGATATTTATACAATAGATAAACAAATTTAAGGCAGGAAAATGTTCTGTTTATTTTTTCCTGCTTGTATATCAATCCTGTTAATAAATAGCGTTTCTCTTGTCAGGGGTTTTATTTAGATCTATAAACTGCTCAGTCTGTATTTTAAAAGATGACAAAAATCTTGTTATCTTGTTTTTGCTGACCTTCCTCCTAAAACTGATGTGAGTGATGACACAGTAGGTAGCAGGGAGAGATTGTGTATTAATATTTAATAGGGATAGATAGTTTTATTACTGAGACATGTAAAATGCTCTCACAGCTGTCAGCTGTAATTACTGCCTCTGTCTAAAAGGTACATACACATTTGTGTATTTATGGAATTAAGTTGAGAAAGTCAAGATGGTCAGAGTTAAGTGCTTAAATACCCTGTGTTTGTCGGAATTAACCATTATGATTGTCGAGTTTTAAAAAACAACGTTTCAGTGTATAAGGAATTTAGGTTTTAACTCTTATTAATCCATCGTGCTTCATCAGATGGACGGATCTTCCTGCAGCTTTAAGGGTTGGTGCTGATCTTGGAAGTGAAATGAGTTTTATAGGAGAAGCAGCAGAGCTGTCTCCGGATCAGGCCATGGAAAAGCCCATGGTCAGGAGAGCCCACATTGACCCTTGTCTGTGTCTCTGTGGGTCAGTCTTCAGCCGGGATTTTTGTGCTTCTCAGCATCAAAACCTGCTTGTGATTTTTTTTCGGGTTCTGGACTTCAAACACCCACTGTGCAGGTGGTTTGATACAACTTTGAGGTAATGCTGCTGTATTACTTGGCAGGTTCAGAATATTTGGATCCCCAAAGCTGAAGCGAACTCATGAAATAACTGAAACAGAAGAGGCCTCACCCAGCTACTGTTGTAATTCACAAAAATAGATGGGTTTGTTCTCGAGGAGGATAAAGTTGGTTTTATTTATTTTTATTTTATATTCAAGTGACAGATTTTGTCAGCCCAGAGGTTCTCTTCAAGTATTTCCATTCCAACAGGCAAATACAAAAAGCAAAGCTTCCCGAGCTTTCTGTCACTTCTGCTTTCTGTCAGCATATACACCACTCAGAGTTGTACCCCGTTATTAAGTGAGTGAGAACAGTGTGCTTGAAGCATGGTTATCCTCACCCAGAGGGTGGAGATCTTATGAAAGAATATGTATCTTCAGAGAACAATGTTGTTTGTTTATTTTTCTTTCCCTTGAAATCCCACCACGAAGTTAATTTAGTTGCTCTTGCTTATAATGTGCACTTCACAGGAATGTGTGGTAAGGCTGAAGAAATGGCTTTTGTGCTTTTGGAAGATCAATTCAGTTTTAAAATCGGAATTGTATTTCAGAGACTGAGAAGTTCCCTTATTTCTTATCAGTGATCAAAAGTAGTTCTCAGATCAGCCGCAGAGCTGGTACTGAGGTAGCTTTTCAGTGCCATCAGCTCTTGGTGTCCACCGCTTGGCTGCTGTATACGCTAGGGTGGACCGTATTGCTACTTTATCTTCTGTTTTCTCCTTAAAGACAGGAAGGTGTTGGTATGCATCAGCTGACAGCATTTATTGTTAACAGGCGTATCCCTGGGCTGTGGGAGCGTGGCAAGCTGTACTGGAGCCAGCCTTGCGCAGTGCTCTGCGCACAGCAGACATTGCTGTGGATTCCCAAGGGATCTCTGTTTGTTTTTTTTTTTAAAAAAAAAACAAAACCAGACCTTCAGAGGTGGGAATGACTCAGGCATCTGTTCCCTGGTTCCAACAGGTTGGCAATCCCTGAGTTTCACATTTAAATGGGTCCCAAAAGCAAGCTCAGTGAAGTTTTGCCTATTTAAAATTCCCCAGTCCCCTGTCTTAGCCCTTGTCATTTGGAATGCAGCCCAGACATGCTACAAGGCCTATACACCTCGAATCTCTCCTAGTTCTAGATGTTCTTACGGAAGCTTTATTTCCTTTGCCTAGTGCTGCGGTGTATTTTAGTACTGAGAACAAGCAGACCTGCGGAATGCTATCTAGATAAAGGACTGGCCTGGAAGGATACGAACTTTCGAGGTGGTCAGTTCAGGAGTTAATCTGTGCTGATATTTTGTATATACAAATATTATATTTGTATATGTTGCCAGTATCTCTCTTGAAACATTGAAAGCTCCCAAATATAGAGGAAAGTCTGTATCTTCATATGTTGTCTCAGGTGAATTGGTGTGTTCCAGAATACCTGAAAGTCCAGTGCCTATTAAACCATTAGAGGAAGAAAATCCTACCCTTCACACACCCGTCACCTCCCGGGCTCTGTGGCAGATCCGCAGCTGTGGGGCTGGGCGGTGCTCGGGGACTGCGGGACACCGGCTGCCAGCCCTGGCGGCTTCCCCTGCCGGAGCTCAGAGCTGTAGTATTTCCGTAATTGCTGCCTGCGTGCATTAATGCAGTGATTATGCAATTATGACACTGGTGTGACTGTAGTGTCTGTGTGGTATATGGAAATGATACAATGATTATAAAATCATTATGTGATACAGCAGTGTGCCTGTAAAGTCTAGTGCCTTTCCTGCGCTGCTGATAGGTACCTGCGCTCTGTGAAAGCACTGGCTCTCCCTGGAAGGTTGGTGGAGTTTGTTTATTTTTATCTGCTACCCTTTGCTGTGAAAAATGCAGCCAATTTCCTCAATTCAAGCTTTAATGGTTTCCCCTAACTACCGGCCATCTGTTGTAGTGTGGAAAGGTTTCCTACAGGGCTGCCTGCCGTTGCTGTCACATCTACTCAGTGCTGTCCTGTCATCTTTCTGTTGTGATAAACGATTTCTGAATTGACAGCTGTCACATACCTACTTGGATAGCAAGTGGGAAGATCCACTGAGGGACCAAAGCTGAATTCTTTCACTTGGTCATTGTGCCTGAAGAAGGTAGGAGCAGATAAAAGGTTTTCTTTGTCGTTTTAGTAGGAACTGTAGAATTTAATCTAACTTCTGTAATTGATCAACGTTAATATATAACAAGATTCCTTAGTGTAAGAGAGTCATTGCAATGCTCAGTCCTACCAGACATGGTCATGCCTAATTTTGCTGACATGAAATTTAATTTATTTCAGTAGGACATCACTTGTGCATAAAACTCAATCATTTTACAGAAAAAGTTTTCAAGATGTATTATATATGAAGGGCAGTAATTACTTAGGATTTGCCCATTTCCTGAATTAAGATTTTCTGATGTTTTTACTAAAAACAAGCTGCTGCTGTTTGGAGCCCAGTGATTGTTTGGAGACTTCCAGAATTGAGTCCAGAAAGGGGAAAATACGGACTGGTTTGAAAAGTCTTTAACAGTGGCAGCAGTCCTATATCCAGAAGAGACTCTCTGGGACTGCCCTGGATATTAACACTTAAGGGGAGCAAGAGATTAGATGGGATGGAAGTACTGAGGGAAGATTTTGTGTCAGCCTTGGTAAAGTTTTGGAGCTTTTTGGTATTCAGTGGTGGTAGGTGGGGACATTGCTAGAGAAATTGTTCAGGAGAAAAACTGCACATGAAGCCCTTGCACGGTAGTTGTGTCCTGTTCAGGACGCATCCAGCCAGCGCCATGGAGCCCTGCCCTGGAGAGGCTCATGAGGCAGGGAGAACCAGCCGCAGCCGTGCTCTAGAGCAGGGATGTGAGCAGCTCTGAGAGTCCTCCTAAAAAGGGCAGTAGATATTCATTTATGATAGCGTTGCTTCCAGGACATCGCTGGTATAGCTGTGTGGATGCAGCATCTCGGAGTCTGTGCTGCCCGTCATGACGTGTCTAAGCAAACAGTTACTATACAGGAGTGAGACTTGAGTCTATAGCAGACAGCTCTGTGAAAACGTGGGTGCTAGACTCAGTAGGAGGCTGAAAAGCAAACAGAACATTTTGGGTTATTAGGAGAGAAATAGAGATCAAACTGGAGATACATCGTTGTGTCACCGTGAAGATCCGTGCTGTTGCAGGTGGCTTTGGTACCTTTTTATAGGAAAGGAAAGAAAAAGAAAAAGGACTTACAGAAGGGCCATGAGTGAGACTGAGGCAGGGATGGGCTGTCTATAAGGAACACAAAGATGTCACCCAGGCATGCAAGGGGCGAATTAGAAAAGCCAAAGCTGGGCTGTAGTTGAATTTGGGAGATTCTTGCCATTTTGTCTGTACAGTGTCAGGTCCCCTTCTCTTGTTCCCGGTTGCTGCACTGCAAGGACACTACTGACAGCGTACTGGCTTTTCATAGGAAACCAGACTGCCCTCTCCTCTCCTTTTGTTCTTTCCGTCCCTACTCCAGTTTCTCCTCCACGATTCCTTTCCTGTCCAAACCTCCCCTTCCCTCAGCTCTGTGCACTTCCAAGATCTCCCTCTTTACCGTACCTCACGATTTTGTCAGGCCACTCTGGGGTACCTGATGGCCGAGCAGCAGTCTTCGCCAGCTCCCTCCTGCCCCGTGGGGTGCTGGGCTCTGTGCAATCCCACCCAAGGAACAGACACACACACAAAAAAAAAAACCAATGCAGGGCCACACTCCGCACATCTGCCATCAGCCTGACAGTGACAAGGGCAGGTCTGTTTTTTCAGATGGAGTCAGATGTCTTCACGAGCCACTCTCAGGCAGAGTCCCACCACGCTCTGGGGGACAAATCAGACCCCAAGTGGGCAATTTGACATTTTGCAATGGTGCATTTTTGTGGATGGTCAAACGTACTTCGGAGAAGAAAATGCTTGTGGAGAGCCACATGTTATCCAAGTTTTATAATTAAGTTATTACGGAAGTGTGTAAAAAAATGGGGTTTAGAATAGAAGTGCTGACACTAGAACAGCATGAACACAGCTGTTATAATACAGTAAATTTGTAAGAAATTGTATAGCTAACAAAGTAGGTCAACAGCTTCAGAGGAAAAACTGTTTCAGATGGCACGCTACTCTATCTTAGGAGGCCTTGATGTTTTTTCAGTATGAGAACAGAGATGTTTTCCCTTCTGTGCTAATTTCTGTCATCTTTGGTTTTAACAATATTCATGCTGGAAGGTGGGGCTGACCTCCAAATGTGAGTAAATACGAATCAAGCATAACCAGGTACGGCACAGTGGAGCACAGAGCAGGAA
>NW_010413394.1:204063-205520 GCF_000710305.1 Buceros rhinoceros silvestris | reverse complement strand
ACGGTACCATGCCAGATCAGGGGTTGCTCTCGCCCAGTATCCCGGCTGTGACAGCGACCAGTAATGGATGGATGTGAGTGAGGGTGAGAAGGTAGATGGCACATGTGACAGTTTTTCCAGAGCGTTCTTCTAGACACAAGCAACTTGTGCATTAGGGACTTCCCAGATTGGAAGGGTTGCTTTTGAGTGTAACAGTCCTTGCAGCGTTGCATCTTCCATGAAATTGTCCAGTCTCTTTTTGCACTTTTTTAGACTTTCAGCACACTGCCATTTGAAGCAATTCTGGAGTTTAGGAAGGAGCACAAGACTTTGGCTTTTCTAATTCCCTTCCTTCCTGCCTAGGTGATGCCTCTGTGCTCCTCCTGGACAGCCCATCCATGTCTCAAGCTTGTAGTATTTTGCTTTCCAGTTCAGTTTGGATTTCTCTGTTCAGCCATGTTGGCTTCTGCACTTCAGGAGGGCTGTGCTTGTGCTTCACAGAGGTAATCCCTGAAGACCAGCCAGCTTTTGTGCTCCATTTTGCCCTTCGGAGCAGTATCTGGTAAGATCCTGCCCACCAGTTCTCCAAGAGGCTCTTAATGTAATCAGTGTTACATGTTATTTAAGCGTCTTAGCGCTTGTAGTTTGGGCTTCTCTCAGGTAAGTTTCCTTTATTGTTGCTCTCTAAATATGCCTTTGCCTTTTTTGTGTCTCCATACGCTCCAAAAGCTCTTGAAAAGAATTGTCCATCTACGTGTAGTTGGGAAGTCCCCAAGTCCCTAATGCCCTCTGAGGGAGCTGACACCCAGCTGCAGTGACCAGAAGAGCAGGACGTTTCCTGATGCACCAGTAGATGAATAAGAAAACTTACACTGGTTTATAACTTGGAGTGAATTATTCTTTTTCTGTTTCTCCCTCATTCTTGGAAGGGTTTACACTGCCGCCAGTGTGCTACATTAGATTTTCATTAGCTCGTAACGAAGTTGAAGACTTGAACATCTTGCTCAAATCCATTTACTGCCTGTCTGGTCTCTTCAGGGGCTACCTCAAGTCTCTGCTTTCCACTTCGCTCTCCCCTCCTGCCTGTTAACCCCTGCTTACTCCTCCAGCTTACAGCTCAGCATAGCTACTTAATCTAACGCAGTGGGTTTGGATACAAACTTGACCAGCCTGTGAGTGAGTCAAGCTGTTCTAGGGGACAGAGTTAATCCAAATACTAAATACAGCCATTAGACTTTTTGTAAACACTTTGTGTTTCTCTGTACAAATATTGACACACAGAGGTGGCACTTTACAGCCTCTTCATCCCTCCATACCTCTGTTTAAATTCCAGTATCTTAATCTCATCTTTCTTGTCCCATTTTTTTCCCCTTTGTTCCGGGCAAAGAGGATTCGAGGCTCTCTTCTCTCCCTCTTTCAACCTTCCTGTGTATCTCCGTTGCCAGCCAGCTGGTTGCTTTGCGGTATGCTGCTGCTGT
>NW_010413394.1:158401-203936 GCF_000710305.1 Buceros rhinoceros silvestris | reverse complement strand
GTTCAGCAGCGATGCCCATTTGGCTCAGAACGATGTATTTATAGATTCAGCTGTTCTCAAGAACCTCCAGCTCTGAAAACTCGTGGATACCAGTGGTGCTTTGACTGACAAGCATATTGTTTAATGGCAGAGTTTCCATGAGGAAGAAATCCTGAGTGCTGCAGTGATAACAAGACTGGGACCAGTAGTAACATTTTCAAGGAACTCTGTCATCCCTTCTCAAAAGCTTTTTTGCTTTTACTGTTTTTGTTTTTTCTGTTTACTGAGGAGGCAGAACTGAACTGTTTTTTGATGAGTCAAAGATTCAGTCTTGAAATCACTCATGTCAGTGGCGCTTAATTAATTGCTTTTCTGGAGCCCAGGATCTTATTTTCAGTACAAGTAACTGCCTGGCCCTGTTCTGTTCTGGAGCTTTCAGCAATATTGGTAACCAGCTGTACAGGATAATCCTGTAATGGTTTGGGGCTTTTTAAGCAGCTTCCTGTCTCATTCTAAAATTTGCTTTTTATATTTATTTGAAAATGTCTAATATTTTGGGAGAGAAGAAACAACCATGCTCATCATCTTTACTATAATGTGCTTGGGTATGTCTCATGTCATTTGTGAACAATATCCTCTCAAACCAAATTTATCTCCATCTTTTAAAACTTCATACTGCAGGATTTCCAATTTTATTCCTTATGTTGGCTGCCCCCCTGACTGCTTTTCTTTATAAAATTGGGGTGGTTTTTTTTTTATTGGACAAACTGTAAGCACTGTAATTTTGTTTTGAGCTACCAGAACTCTATTCTTTGTTGATAATATTCCTACTATTTCATGAATGACACCGCAGTCTGGGAGCTGAGTATTTCAGTGAAATATATCTGTTCTTTGCAGAAGCTAATGCCAGTATTTTTTTCATTTGGTGATAAGCATGTGGTTTTTGCACAGAAATGGACCCAGACGTGACCTGCGGTGCCAGTCTCAATCTGAATTCTTCCATGTTTGAGTCATTTATTTTCATGCTGTTTTGCAGTAGATGTTCACGCTATTTTTTCCCTGGGTTATATAATCCTTATCTAGGCAGCTGACACTGCAATCTGAGTTGCGGTGGTACTTAGCAAGGAGTGGAAAAATGATTGGAATAATATGTTTTAACATTTCAGAGTCACAGGATGTTCAGCTTATGCTTCACGACTGCTGAGGAACCTTATTGATAACAACAGTGTTACTGAAATACTGACCCTCTTTTTAATAATACAGCAAAATTGTGCTATTATGCATAGTAGAGAGTTGGAAAAATGATTTACTCCTAGGCCTAGTGAATAGGTGCTATCTATTATTCAGGGAAAATCAAATACCAAGAACTGGACCTCTTCCTTGCAATGAAATTAATGTTGCATTATCAGCTGTGTTTCAACTTAATGCTGTTTGCTTTGATTTCGCATTTGCAAAGAGGTTTGTTCACAGAGGATTTAATTTTATCTACATGATGTACAACAGGTAATGAAAGACCAATATTCAACCAATACGGTAGGTGGATTCATTCTTCAACGTGAACAAGCATTTTGGCCACACATCCATTTTAAAGGCAGGCAAACAGCAGCTGATGAAGAGCATACTACAAGCCTTATGTGGCAGGTGATTCAGTAGACTGGGACCGTTCTTACCCAGACCATCTGGGTCAGGGGCCGTGAGCAAAATGAAATATTTGCTCTTGAACTAACCACTCATTTGCAATGTTACAGAGGGTGTACCCTGTCGTGTGTGAAAGCTTGAGCTCAGCCTTAATCATCCATTGCTTTGTGCCCAGCTGGAAAGCAGCTTTGCAGAAAAGGAACTGCAGGTCCTGGTGGACACCAAGTTAACCATGAGCCAGCAAGTGTGCCCTTGCCACAAAGACAACCAGTGGTATCCTGGGCTGTGTTAGGAGAAGCATTGCCAGCAGGTCGAGAGAGGTGATCCTTTCACTTTACTCAGCACTGGTTAGGCCATACCTTGGGTGTGGCCAGTTCTGGGCTCCCCAGTACAAGAGAGAAGTGGACATGCTGGAGAGAGTCCAACAAAGTGCTACAAAGATATTGAAGGGACTGGAACATCTCACGTGAGGAAAGGCTGAGAGAGCTGAGACTTTTTAGCCCAGAGAAGAGGCAGCTCAGGGAGATCTTATCAATGTATGTAAATACTTGAAGGAAAAGAGCAAAGACGACGGAGCCAGGTTCTTTCCAGTAGTGCCCAGAGGCCAAGGGCACATAGGAGGTTCCCTGTGAACATCAGGAAACACTTTTTTAGTGTGAGGGTGACTCAGCACTGGTACAGGCTGCCCAGAGAGGTTGTGGAGTCTCAGTCCTTAGAGATATTCAGAAACCATCTGGATATGGTCCTGGGCCATCTGCTCTAGGCAGCCTTGCTTGAGCAGGGACATTGAACCAGGTGACCTCCAGAGATCCTTTCCAATCTCACTCTTTCTGTGATTCTGTGTCTGTTGTGGGCCTTCACCCTCATGACCTGAACACCGTCATGGCCAACATGGAGCATGGGCACGTATGCAGGGCTGGCCACCATATCCTCTGCTTTTATTTGCTGTGGGTTTTGTCATTGTTTTGTTTTTACATTTTATAAGTGCTTTTCTGCAGTGGGGTCAACTCTTTTGGATGCAGTAAGTTCCTTGGATGCATTGAGTCAGACCTTGGCCCTCCAGATGTTCTGGAGATCATAAGTCATAGGTTTCCCTACTGGTAGCTCAGGGCTTTAAATTCAGATTAGTTCCAGCAGTTAGAACACACCAGTCACAGCAGAAAGATAAAGGGAGAGTAAAGAAAGGATCAAAATGCTTTCAGGCATGAGCCTGGGAACAGGAGGGTGGAGGTGTGCGTGTGGAGAACTTAAAGATGGGATAGGAACTGGCTCACTGCTGTGGATGGGACATAACTAACGAGTGGCTGAGAAAGGCTCAAAAAGAATTTTGAAATTGTGGATATTGCTGAAAAATTAGTGAAAGTAATGAATCTCAGTTGCTTGAAAAAAATCTAGGCATCATGTTAGAACCTATTTTTGTTGTCGTGGCTGGAGTGTTAATGCTGCCCTGGGCAATGGGCACTTGCTCATCTTCTGAATCACGGGTACTGCACTGAAGTGCAGAGTAGTGCTTCATCAGTCATAATCACGATCAAGATTAAATTTTAATGCAGCTTAGGGTAATTAGTCATTTATCAAATGGATTTGGTTGGGGGGCATGTGAAACGCCTGACAGTGCGAAGCTGGATTCCTCTAAATTTCATTCAAGAGCGTTTGCCAAATTATTGTTAATGATCAGCATTTGGCCTGTAGCTCATTTGCAAATGGGTTTTGAGCAAGTCTGTGGTGGGGCATGTGCAGGTTGTGAAGGGTTTGTGTTGTCAGTGGCTGATTCGCTTCAGTCAGAGCTGGGGTATGAGATGTTCAGTTCTCTGAACCGATGATGTTCTGCAAAACTACTCGTGCTTTGTTTCAGAGAAGTCGTGTCCGGGTGATTCGCAGCCCTGAGGGGAGAAAAGGCAGCAAAACAAAGGAGACTCATTTTTGAATAGTCAAAAATCTGCTGCTGAAATGAAATTTTGCAGATTTTTGTGGGACAGGTGAAGTTGTGAAAATAATGACTTGAAATCAAGTGAGCGTGCACCACAAAGGACGCAGGTGGACATGGGACAAGTGTTCAAAGATGTTTGAACAGATGCCCAAAGGTCACCCGTGTTACCTAGCAATACCTTTAACTCTTTACTGGGAGTTAAAGGAAAAGGTGTACCAGAACAAAAAGTAACCAAGGACAAAAGGTGCTTATTTTTGAGGAATAAAGACTAAGGTTATTGCAGAGTGAAAGCAGTAATGAGAGATAACTGCATGCAAAAAGGTGGAGAGTAAAGTGCTGGTGTGTTGCTGGTGTGGAGTTTCCAGTGTCTGCTGGGGAACGGATCTGTTTGCTGCGTGAGATGGTACCTGCAGTGCTCTCTGTGCTCTTCCTGAGAGAAAGTTATGCCATGTTTGAAAAGAAAAGGAATGCCTTCGAACAGGCAAAAAGTGAAACTGTGGTTTCAACACCTCAGAAGTGCTGGTCATCTCCCTTCTGGTCAGCTGCAACTGAATTTTGGGTTGGTTTTTTTTTTTTTTTACACTGGCCAGAAATGTAGCTGGAAACCTGAAGTGAACATTCACTGCAGTCCTGCTGGGTCGCAGAGAGGGTGGGTAGGTAGTGCTGGGAAGAAATAGGGCAGGATGCCTCTGCATGGCTCACAGAACCTGTATTATTCTTGAATTAAATATTTGGACACAATGATTCCATAAGGCAGGTAGAAGCTATAGCAAGATCAAGGGAAAATGGGAATCAAGGAGGTGAAATTTGCTAACCTGGTGTGAAAAGATATTTTTCTATTATGGGCAAAAAAAGTTAAGATTTTGAACTTTTTTCTTTAAACCCTGCATAAGATAAAAAACCAGTAAGAACTTTATTTGCTGAATAAAATCTAATTTTTTTCTCTGTTAGAATATTTGATTTGAGTAAACGTCCAGTGTGTTCCTCAGTCTTTTATTTCTCTCATTTTTCTTTAAAATATTTCATTTACAAGTCTAGTGGAGTGAATAATATCTACTTGATATAAAAAATTGAAACCTACTGCTAGATAAATGCAGAGAACTGCTGCTTTGTTTGCATTTTCCTGATATTTTCCATTTTCTCTAAGTGTAAATGTGAAAGTGGTTCTGATGCTGCGAAAATCAGATGTTGTGCATTTGTTCATCTGATGGAAAACGTTCTGATGGAGTGATTTTTGACCTGTCCTGAAGGAGGGGTGTGGAGACAGCCACAGGGATGATTTGGAGCACGAACGTTTGAGGCATCTTTCAGTAATGGTTCCAGAGGAGGCTGGAGCCTTTCACTGGGAACCAACTCCTCAGCTGTTCAGATAGAAAAAACACTGGACTCTTTGGTTGTGTATTTACATGGAGCTTCAAAGGACCATAGAGGAAAGGGCTGAGAGTTTCTAATATTTGTTGTTGTTGTCATTGTTTAAATCATGCTCAGCGTAATTCAGTTCTTGCTCTGTCTTTGGAGCCACAAAGGCCAAAGGTGATGATGTGAGGTCAGGAAGGGGGATACTAACTCATCTCCTACTTAAAAGTAGAGACACTGAATGCACAGATGTTTTCAAATCACATTTCAGCGTGTTATCTAATTTTTATGGTTAGTCATTACGGTAACTAACTTGACAGAAAGGAAAGAGAAAATTGGTATGGCTTCTCAAATCGATGAGCCGTGAAATAGGTGACAATAATCTTGATGTAAACTTATACTATTTAATAGGCATGCAGAACACCTCTAGAGAGTACTACCATTCCAGGCTGTTCTCTAAATACCAGGTGATGATACTGTGCCCGTGAAGTTCAAGGCAAGCCAGCTCTCTGGTGGGCTCACCACAGCCCTTCTCCAGCAGTACATAGAGTTCATTTCTTCTCTCTTGCGTTTTGTGTGTGTTGTACGTGCTTTCGTGGTTTTCTCTCTCCAGTTTGGAGTGAAGGGATGGGGCTGCAGAGTTGGCAGTGATGCTCTGCCACTTTATACTCACTGAGGGCTGAGCTCTTTATTTTGTTGAGTGGGATTGATTGTTTCGTATGCCGCATTTTCAAATGTGACTTCCATTCTCGTTGTACATAATGCAGGTAAGGGGATCTCTCCTTCTGACAGGGAGAGCGGTCTTTGTAGCTTGGCTGAGAGCAACAGCTTGGGTTTGGTTTTCTGGTTGGTTTGCTTTGATTTTTCCCAGTCAATGAAGTTGTTTTGTCCTGAGTGCTGCCTGTAATAATGATTTTTCTTTTTTAGAATAAAAGTATCCAGCCATGGGCTGGGACCTGCTCGGTGGAGCCACTGCTCTTCCTCTTCCCACTGGAGGAAGGGCACTGGAACGCAGCTGTCCCCACAGCAGGTGCTCAGCATCCTGCTGACACTGAGCGGGAAGCAGGCAGCTTCTGCACCCTTCCCCAGGCTCAGCTGGGTTCCTTCCCAAGAGGAGGAGAGCCCAACTGTCACCTCTCCCTTTGGTTCAGGGCTTCAGAAATGCAGCTTCTTAAGGGCTCTGAGAGCTCTGAGTTTGGACCAGCTGTGTGGGTGCAGCTCTCATCTCTCTCTGCCTTTCCCACACCCACAGCCTGTTCTTAGCTGCTGCCTTCGGCTGAGGGGCCTTTGTAGTTGCCCAAGGCAGGAGGTTGCCTGCCCCTCAAGAACCTCTTGGGCTCTTTGCCAGATGTCTTCCCATTATTTTTTGGTTTATGTTGTAGAATGTGTCTCCATGTTGTGTTTGATGTTTCAGGAATAACATCTAGAGAAAGAAGAATGAGATTAAGATTTGAGATGGCAAATAGAGACAAAGCAGCGTAGCATGGCTTGTCCCGATGGTCAGTTGAATCGAGGGTGGATCTCCTGGTACTTGAATCCCGGTTACCTGCTGGCCTGGCCAAGTGGGATTTTGCATTGTGTTTGAGAGAGCTGTGTGAGATTCTTCTCTGTTCTTGACTTCTGCACTGTTGTTCCCATTTTACTCCTGGTTTACAAATTAGTTTTATATTAATAGTAATTGTGTTTTTCAGCTTGTTTTTATTTGTAGTCTTCTGAGTGTATGTTATGACATCTACTATTCTAGGAATGAGACAATGTATGCAGGACTCACAACTGAAATCACATGCAATCGAGATTGATCCTTTCCTCTCCAGAAAATAAGAAATTAAACCTTACATGAAGACAGACAAAAATACTTTATGGAAAAACCAAATCACATAAATGAAACATTGGATTTCATTCTCTGCTGTTGCTAAATTTTCAAAGCCTTTCTTTCCCCCTTGCCCTGAAAGCATTTTCTCATGTGTTTGTTGTGCTCTGTTGTTGAAAATCTACCCTGGGAACATGCAGCACCCCTTTATTAAGTTGCCAAATGATTTTAGCAATCTTATTTTCCACATCTGTTTTTGAAAACTCTTTGAAAAGCAGTCAGGCCTGTGAAAAGAAGTCATGAATTGCTAATGTATGTGTCTGAACGTTACCTCATGTTTTTAAACCTAGCACTGCTGCTCTGGTGCAGTGCAGACAATGACTCCGTTGAGTTACTTTGGCAGCAGCCCGATGCTGGAGGATGATGGTAGAGTATGGTGCTGTGTGACCAGACATGGCTCAGGTAGAACAACTCACTGCAAAGGCCATCTCTGGTTGAGTGCCCCATGCTGGAATTGTCCTATAGACTTGTTGCTTTTAGCATCGATTTCCCTTGTTTCTTCTAGTCTCTCCTTTGTCTTCCCAGAGAAGCTTTTAAACTGCTTTTTCTTCTGATATGGTGCTGTGTGACCAGACATGGCTCAGGTGGAACAACTCACTGCGAAGGCCATCTCTGGTTGAGTGCCCCTGTGCTGGAATTGTCCTATAGACTTGTTGCTTTTAGCATCGATTTCCCTTGTTTCTTCTAGTCTCTCCTTTGTCTTCCCAGAGAAGCTTTTAAACTGCTTTTTCTTCTGATGCTTGGTGTACTAATGTTAAGTGTTTGAAGTACCAGTTCGCCAATATTTTCAAATATGAGTCCTTCATGTTCTGTAAACTCATTTTCTTTCTGTGTCATGAGAAGTAAGATGGTGGCCAGCCAGCTCCTGTAACACAGGAGAGGACACGTAAGGTCACAAGCCCTCTCTGCCACCGTGGAGGAGCAAAGAAACAAGATGCAGGACCCAAAACCCCCAAACTTCAGCTGAAGGGGCTTAGTGACCATCTCCTGCTGCCCACTCAGAGCCCTGTTCAGAGCTCGGACACACGCTCCCTGCAGAGCTGGGTGTTGCGCCTTTTTGTATGTTCGGAGAAAGGAATTGCTTCTCCACTCACTGTGGTCTGTTGTGTGATACAAAGCTGTGCTGTGGCTGGTAGATGATTTGTTAAGCTGTGACCATAAGAACCCAAACTCTTAAGGTCTGAAAGAAGTCTTGACCTATTTATTACTGTACCGAGGTTACCAGTACTGTACAATTAGTAGTAGCATGTACATCAGCAATTAAGAAGTCAGGAAAGTGTAGACGTGAACAATGGACCATCTGCTTGACGGAAATAACTATTAAGATCAGTACAAATTTAGATGCTTCTTTACTACTTAAACTGCTCTAATGACTAATGTTCTCATAGTAGAATTGCCTCTCTAGCTAATGAAAATTCTTCGGGAAACCCCCAGGAAGAACACTTGAAGTACTAGGCAAAAATTAAATATTGTTTATTTTTAATGCATCAAATTAAACTTAATCATACTTTAGGAAAAACATAATGTTTCCCAGAAATAATTGGAGTCCCGCTGCTGGTTTCTGTACAAGGTGATTTCATACCAGAATGAGCTGCAGTACAATAGAAGCTACTGCTAACTTATAATTTGTGAAATTCAAAAAGTGGTAGCATATCATTTAGATAATGAAAGCTTTGTACCCATCTAGATTTGTAAGTACCAACTTGAGCAAAGGAAAAGCTATTTCAGTGCTATTATATTAAATTATATATATTTGCTGTGGGGGGTAGATGGCTGTATGTTTAATTTACAAGCTTTTCATTCCAAGCTTTTTATTTATTCTTAGCAATTTAGGAAACCATAGTTTTAAAAACTACTAATCGTGTTAAAATCAAGTGCATATTCACAAGGCTGACCAAAGTCTAAATGATCAAAGTAGTCAATAAATATGAATCATTTCCCAGACACTGTTAATAACTATTTATTCTGAATGTTTTAATCGCGTGTTCCTCTTACAAACCTCTGTCACTCTCCCCCTCTTCCCTATTTAAAACGGAACCCTTTGATTTAGGAGGAGCAGCCAAATGTCTCACTGAAAGTGAAGGAAAGAGGGAGGAGCGAAGCAGACAGCAGTCGCTGGCCGTGGCAGTGCTGCCGAGGTGAGCTAGTCCAGCCCTCGGCACGTGGTCTTCCATGGACAGCTGAACTGTTGGTACCATTCAGCTCCACCATCTGTTGAGGACTTTTTGATCGTGGGTCACCACAGAGCAACTTCATGGTCTGACTTATCCACCCTGTTCCAGGCTGGATCCGGAGGATGCTGCCCAGATGTTGTTGAGAGGGCGCATCTGGCTCCCAGAGGCCATGGCTCTGGGGCTCACAGCCACTGAGCAGCCTTCACAGGGAGCACGCATCTCTGGTGCTGGCATCTGCCCTGTCCCAGCAGCCAGCTGTGTCCCTGTCCTGCCACGTGGCCTGAGCCATGGGGCCTCCCCTGCTCAGTGAACACAGCATCGCTGGGGCCAGTTGACACCATTTTGACAGTTGTTCTCAGCACTGTGGGGTAGTCTGACTGGCAGCTTTGGCAAGGACCTGTGAAAGATGATACATTTCCAGATGTTGTGTGTGCAAGTCTATGCTTGGAGAGTTTTAGGAGCTCAGGAACTAAAGCCAGAACTTTAAAGTTGAAAACCACTGCTCTCTCTTGAAAAGCCTTCAGGGTGTTTACACTGAACCGGGAGCGTCTTGTTGCTGCTTCCATGTAAGAGTATCCCGTAGCGTAAAAGCTACCTGTTGTGGTACCTGCAGGTGGAAGAGCTGGAGCTAAGTTTGCAGGAGCGGTGGTTAGAAAATCCCTCTTTCTGCTGATCAGCTGGTGGTCAAGCTGTTCCCAGGCACTGGCCCTAATGGCTTTTTTTTCCCTTTTACTTTTCTCTGATAGGTTGTGTATCCTGCTACCTGCAGAACAAGGGGGTTTAATATACTTGTGCAGTTGTTTTCTGCCGCTGGAGGGTCTGCAGTTCATACCAGTAGAGAACAGACTGGTCAGCTCTAAGGAAGGGCTGTCTAGATCCATAAACTGGAATGAGAGATCCCAGGAAAGGTAGCCCAGGGGCTCGCAACTGCGCCTCTGTGTTACAGCTGTTTGAAAAGGCTTTACTTGAGTTCTTGAGCTCTGTTTAGCTGCATTAAGCTGGAGAGAAAGGCCAACTAGTGGGACCCAGGAGGGGCAGGGCCGTGGCACTGGGTGCTGCTCCGGTCCTGCTCAGTGCCAAAGGCAGCTGGAGCTGGGCAGCTCTTCCTGGGCCAAGCCAACAGCACAGACAGGGCAGACTTGGCTGAGCTGGCAGCAGTTCTGCAGGCTGCAAACTCAGAACGAGAAAAAATGGTGACTTTTGAAAGCAAGTCAAGAGGACCTGCTTTAAAGCCACGCAGAAGCACAGACTGGTAGGGGTTGGAAGGGACCTCTGGAGATCGCCGAGTCCAACCCCCCTGCTAAAGCTGGTTCACCTAGAGCAGGTTGCACAGGGTTGTGTCCAGGTGGGTTTTGAATATCACAGATCTGCTTTGGAATATTACCCCATGTTACCCCCCTGTTTTGCAGTGGAGACATCGTGGAGGTCTGGCTTCTGCATAGCAGCACCACGATGTGAGTGTTTTGCACAACTGTTCACACAATATTGCCGTGATGAATTTCATTCTTAGTCCTTGTTACGAAATCTCAGGCAAATTGCTAGTTTTTCTTATCTCGGTTTTCCCTTTTGTAACTTGTTGAGTGTTTTCTGTAACTGCTGGATGCTAAACTACCCTGGTGGTAGATGCCTAAGGAAAACAGAGCAGACAAAGGTTCAGAAGTTACAGTCTGCAGGACTGTTTGTAAAGCGCTGGGAGATTCTTGCACGTGAGTGCAAAGCATTCACAGCAGATTTTGTTTAATTGTAAGCAAGCTGTTTATGGCTGAGCGTATTTTTACAGTGTGAGTCACTGCATTGTTTGGTGGTTGAAAATAGTTTCTGAAAGCAGAGCTGAGATTTATAGAAAATTTTCAACCTAAGGAAAGAGGCAAGTTTCAGCAGTGCTCCTGTGCTTTGGCTTTTGAAGTGATGGGCCAGTGTTCAGGGCCCTGGTGTCATTGCAGACTGGTTCTAGGAAAAGCCAGATGGTTTTGAAATTCCTGCCCTAATTTAATAGGTTTTATGCACGTTGAATGTCATTGAATGTGAGTAGTGTATTGTGTGTTCCAGCAGAGCTTAGAGTTCAAGATTGTCTTCAAACCAAGAAACTTCAAAGAATTAATGCAATAAATCTTCTTGCTATTTAGTACCAGAACTGGATGTCATGCCTGCACCTGCCCGTGTTCTTGTGCTGTTGTTTTCCAATGCCGAGTAAGAACCCAGCTTGCTACTATCATGGCACTTCAGAATCTGCTTGAGGAGAGAATGGACTAAAGAGAAAAGGAGCTGTGGCTATGATCCCTTTCCATAATTCTCATGACTTGTCAGTTAGAGCACGGGTATTTGTGTCGTCATCATTGATGTGCTGATAGCACTTTTTTATATCATCCCCCTTCTAAGGAGGGATTTCCTTCTTTATAGCAGTTAAAATAATTCTGAAACTTAGCACAAAAAACCCACAGCACTTAGTTCTGGGCCATTGATTTTTATTTTATTTGCGAGACCATAAGGTGGTCAAAAGATTGAATCGTTAAAGCAAACAGAGTGCGGAGATATTTCAGGAAAGGATTTCCCGTTCCTGTAATTTCATGCTTCCAAAGGAAAAGGAGTGATTTGCAGGGACTTTACACTTCCCTTTTTGTACTCCAAGTTAATACATTGCACCATTATACTCAAAGTTAATGCCTTGTGCTGTTCCACAATGGGTCATCAGTGCTCAGTGTCTCATGGAGAGGGGAAATGTTGGGAAACAAATGTGGAGAGACAAAGTCATTTGTCCAGAGATGCACAGGGAGGTTGAGAGAGCTCCTAGTCTGTAACCCAGGCCATGAACTCACGTGTTGTGTTTTATCTGCCAGAGCTGCATAGACTCAGCTGTGAACCCTGGGCATGGTCCATCCTCTCCTCTTTTTCCTCCACAGCTGCCAATGACCTGGTGCTTGAAGCCCAAATCTGTCCACTGACGCTGCTGGGCTGGTGGAAGAGGGAGCTGGTGGAAGAGGGGTGACTGTAGATGGGAGATGCTGCGTGGGCAGACCCACACATGGCTCATTGCCTCATGGCTGTGGGGCTGGACCGTCCTCTGCTATGCAGAGATGTTTGGGAGGACTTGTCATCCTGGTTTCTTTATTTGGTTTGGGGATTTTTTTGGGGGGAGGTGGGTTCGGGTGGGTGCAGAAGCAGGGTGAGGGGTGTGTGAGAATGAATTAGGGAATAAAACTGACTCCAAAACAAGACTCCTACAGAACACACTGAGTACACCTAGCCTGCCTGGGCAAGGCACCATTGATAACTACTTTCAAAGAACAATATTTTTCTGGCCTTTGAACCACCTCTATAGTTGGTCATAGAAAATTTTTGACCTTGTGACAAAAATCCTCCTACTGAGCTTCCAGTGCTCTCAGAGCACCAGGCTGTAACAATGAACGAGGTGGAACTTTCGAAAGGTCTTGAAAGGTTTATATGAAATGCATTATGGTGGATCGTTTGAAGCTGTGAGAACTGATCTTTAATAGTTACACTCTGTAAAAGCTCCTGAAATCCATTCATGTTTACAAGATAAGACATATTTTTCAAAAGTCTTTTTTCTTCACTTTAGTTACCACATTAATGGCCGTGATTCCTGTGGGGAGATGAGCATTGCTGAGGTCAATAACTTGGCTTAAATGTGAACTGTCAGGAGAATCATCGGCGCTGAAATTCACCTTGATGCCGGGGGAGTGTGCAAACCCTCACTTGCCACTGATGCCTTCGTTAGGCTAATACAGTGCAAATACCACAATTTCTTTAGGGTGATAATGTACGAAGGGCCTGGGGTGGGAGGGTTGGAGGCAGGGAGGCCAGTGCTGTACAGTAAACTACAGGGCAGTGTTCCTAAGAGAAATGAGGACACTCTGCAGTTGGGCTAACTTAGAGCCTTATGCAGCTCTGTGCCGGGTTTGCCGGGAGAATAGAGGAAGAAAATTTATAAGTTCGTTTACTAAAACTTTCTGTAAAAAAGAAATCATCCATCCTTAGTTTTAAGTAAGTTAAAAAGTTTAATTTACTTTAGAAGTTTTAAGTACTTTTCCAATATTAGCTGAAAATTGCTCGGTTAGCTTGCCAGCACAAATAATTGGCCGGTGTGAAGTGGGTTCCCTAAACTGTAGGAAAATTACTGAAAGTAATATATCTACTATTTTAAAAATTCATTACAACTTTCATACGAGATTAAAAACCCCTTCAATAATCTTAAACTTTTGGCTTCAGCCGACTGAGAGACTCGGTTTTTAAGCAGGTATTTTGCATGTTTGTCCAGCTGCCACCATTTGCAAATGAATAGTTGGAACCTGTTTTGTGGTAGCAGTGGTTCATGAAATTTGCAGCACCCTCAGACAGCACAGGCAGCTCGTGAGAAGGTAGGGTGTGGAACCTGAACTGCGAGAGGAAAGCTGGTTTTAATTAAAGGTACACACAAATCATGGACTTCAGGTCACAATCTAACAACCTCCCCAGGGCTTACGTGGCTTTTTCATTAAAATTAAGTTTCAGTAAGGCAAAACTGATTCTGCCAAGAAATCTGGTAGTCTTATCTGTAGTTCCTCAAGCAAAATTCTCATTAGCTTTACTGTCATGAATATGCAGTCTGTAGTTTATACACTAAAAAAACCTGTAAAAATGATTTGCTTTAAATTATTGTCCTGGATCTGGTAACTTTGACACTAGGAATTACTGACTTAAGAAGGTGACTAGTAAGGATTCATCATTTCCCATGATACAAAACCTAAAAGGTGCTTGATGAGGACTGAGACAACATATTTTAAATGGATAAAAGCAGTATGGTTTAGGTAAGACGGGAAATTAAAGGGTGGGACTCCTTGCCACTGTGTTATAAAGACCAAATGTACACAGGGGTTAAAAATTCATTGGCTAAGTTAATGGAGGACAGGTCTGTCAAAATCTGTTAGACATGGTGTTCTGAACCCAGCTCCCACTTCAGGGAGTCCCAGGCTACTTATTTCTGAAATCGAGAAGACTGCATCAGCCTTTGTCCCACCCACTCCTGGTCCCTGGCAGAGCAAGGTCTTCAGCAAGGGGCGCCTGTGGCCGCTCCTGAGGGGTGGCTGAGCACTGCAAAGCTCAGTTCACCAATGCAAAAGGTTACTCCATGACTTCAGATGGTGTCTGCACCAGACCTTGTACTGGAGCGGCCGCGAGCAGCCAGCTGGGTGCCCACGGGGGTTTGCTCGCAGGGCTGGCTGTGTCAACAGAGTTCCTCGCTTCGAGGGAGTGACTGGGAGGAAGTGTTTCATTTTGAATTGATGTTGTGAAAAGATACATGCAGCTTCAGCTGAGACAGGCGTTTTTTAATTTCTGCGTGTCCTTACTAATGTTTTTCAAAGATTTTCACTTAGAGAAAATGTTGACGTTCTGGGAAAAATTGGTTTTGGACAGTATATCACTTATTCTGGAATAAATACAGGTGTAGGAACCTACCTCTCTGTACAAACCAAAATAATCTGATCATTTACTGGTGAAGAATAATTTCCCAAGCTGTCACAAGGATTTCAACTTTTTTAGAAGTCTTCTATTTTGGTTACTAATGTCAAGAGGATTTTTGGTTTTAAAACATGAGAAGAATTCAGTTCAATGGGACAGATTGCTTTCTAAAAGGTAATTCTGAATATTTAATTAGATGTAGTGGTTTTCCTCCAGCTGTCACTGTCTTCTTGTTCCTACACTCCTTTAGAAAAGGTTTTAAAAATAATTGTCAGTGCATTCTGCCTCAGCCTTTCCTACCAAGAGCTTTTGTTTATTTAAATTTGGCGGATCCTCCTGTTCGTACTGCAGACTCTCCGCACTACGTTGTGCCCCACAGGTCGTGGACTTAGAGGATGAGTATTCAATCCTCACCCTTGAAGAGGCAAAGAGGAGTGCTGGTAAATCGAGGCAGACCACACTCTTCAGTGCCACGTATGGGATTGTCGGGTGAGTGGTGCAAACCATCTCCTCAGATGCTTTAGGGATGTAAGAATAAAACCTGACCTGCTGTCCAACAGCAGGACCGCAGGGTAGTCACCCGTGGCCCTGATAAGATAATGGATTTAGGCTGATAATTCATACATGGGGAATCTGGAGGTGTGGTATCTCATACCAAAAGTACCTCTGATGGAGGTTCCATGGGCATGGGGCTGTAAGACCACAGGGAAGAGGATCTACAGCGATCTGAGGGGCTTAGCACTGAGGTGATTTCCTCAGCATTTCCTGATTTGGAAAACAGAAATCAAAGGTCAAAACATATAGAAATTTCAGTAGCACTGTTGTTAGTTGAGAAGAATTATTTCCTTTAAATTCTTAGAAACCATTTTATCCGCGCTTTTTCTCCTCTGTGATGGGACTTTGCTACTATTCCCCCACAAAGCTCCAAGATCTCCTGGGGTGTATGTGAGTGGTGGCACGTCTGCTCTGTCCTCATCCTTGTGCAGCCCCTAGCAGAGAGGTGGTCAGCACCAGTGAGATGTCCCTGCTGATGCTGACCCCTGAGCTGCACTGCAACCCTCTGTCATGCTCTGCCTTGCCTGGGGCCATCCACGTGGATGGGCAGAGGTGTTGGACCCTGCTGCTGGGAGGACTGGTGATGCACCTGCAGGTCTGCCTGGCTCCTGGCTGGTCCCTGCATGACTCCTTCAAGGAGCTGCTCACAGGAGCTCTGCCTAACCCATTCCAGCTGAGCTGAGCTATGTGAGCTTGGAATATGTAAATAATTGACCTCGGCTAATTTTCCTGGAGGCAGGCAGCTGGACCACCGCTTGCCTCGCTCTGTCCCACAGCAGCTAAAGCTGGGAAATGCGCTGGAGACTCAGCAAGCTGCTTGGAGTCCCGGGTTTTCCCTGCAGCTCTCTGCAGGAATTTGGAATTTCGCTGCCCCTTCCCCTGTCGGGAAGGAGCCAGCCTTTGGGGCAAGGACTGGAAGGAGCAGGGAGGGCACAGTACTCGCTGGCATCGCGGTAACGTTGGGGGCGCACGCAGGTTTTGTACCGTGAAAGAGCCGTGTGTTTCCCCCATTCAGCAATAGAAGAATATTTTCCTCTTGGTGCTTTTGGCACTGTTTGACTTGGCGTTTGTGAGCCGGTGGCGTGCGGTGCAGAGCGCTTTGGGAATTACGCAGGCGTGGACAATTAGTCCTTTAAAAGGTCTGCTGCTCGGCAGTGTGCCAGTGAAGCCGGCGTAGCCCCACTACATAATTTCAATTTTTAATGATGATAACTTTGCTAAATTCAGCCCTTGATAAATCTTCGAGTTGGGTTTTCAAAATTTAAAATCAAACGTAACCCAATTGCTTCAGTATTTGATTAAACTGAACTGCCACTTTGGTAAAGTGTTTAAATAAATCAGTATTAATATACTTTTCTACAGTAAATAAAGTTATGCCTGTATAGTTCAAATATCAATATTCACATGGAGCTCTTGGAAATGACGCACTGATAGACTGCACAGAAAATGTATGAGCTTAAGAAATAAATATTTTATTGATCTTGAAAGGCTGGAATTATGATCTTAGTGGTGGTGATTGAAAACACTTTCTACAACGGTGAAACCGATATTTGTAAACACATTGTAAGAAGGCCATTATATTTTATTCTATTAACTCTGAAGACCACCTGTTGTAAACGCTCAAGGACTGGCAGACTTTGGTGTGTGATGTGGTGGGGACTTTTCACAGCGCTTACAGACATGTGCTTTGCGGGCATTAGCTGTCGGGTGGCACTGCCAAGAGACACCTACCTTAAAAGTCAGTTTGTGGACACAGAAGAGGTCTTCACCTGGTGCGGCCCCCCGCTCTGTGGTGCCCCATCCTCTTACCCCATCGTGAACCTGCTCACTGGCTGGGGCAGCTTTGAAATGCATCTTTGTAGGAGAGGCCACAATATGCAGTTGACCGTGCTCTTGCACACAGATATAGTTTCAAGGTGTGAGAATTAGGGGCTGCTGAGTCCCTCTTAGCCCAGTGTGGAGGACTTAAACCCGCTCTGACAGGAGCTGCTGTCAGCCAGAGGTGGCCCAAGGCCCGTGTAGTGTGACCACCTCTGCCTGTGGAGTACCAAAGGGTACAGCTGGCTGAACTCAGCCTAATGATTTCTGAGCTCTCGGTAATTCACGCCATGACTTGCATTTGGTTATTCATTTCTCAGCTTGTTTCCACAAGTGTTACTAGAGACACGATCTTCTTGTCAAGCAAATTATAGGTCTCCTAGAAATGATGCAAAAGGCTGGTCTGCCCCTTCTTATGGATGTTTTCATGTTTCCAGGCTCATAAGATTTGGGCAATTAGATCCTTAATTCCACACCTTAGTTCTTCGGTCTGGGTAAGCCTGAAGAAGTGGGCTTTGCTTGCTGCCTTCAGCTTGGCTCACGAACGCAGCCATCTGCTAAAGTAGACAACATGAAGTCATTACCCCAAAATGTGAAAGCTCTCACTGTTTTTGGATCTATCTGTGTTGGAGCCCTTATCTTTATTGTCATAGCGCATGGTATTTTCCCAGGAGGTTTATTTTGAACTCCCAGGAGTGGCTTTCTACCATGCAGAGGTTCTGGGTGTGTTGCTTGTTTGGAGCTGCAAAAGTCTGTTCTGAAGTCCTTCAGATTTCAACCTATGCCTGTTTTGAGCTGCTTGCCCTGATGTAATCTGTATCCAGCATACTGTCATACTCGGTCCTCTTTTAACTGAGTCTGAGGTTTCCCACGGAAGTGGGGAAAAACAACTATCTGAAGCTGGACATGCTTCTCTGTAGATGCCCGTTGAAGTGCTGTCTTCATCCCAGGAAGCCACCAGATCGTTCTTTGAAAAGAGACCAAGTGTTTGAGAATATCAAGAGATAGTGGGTGAGTGCACTAATTAAGCATTACAATTCAGTGAAATTGCACAAATCGAAAAATATCGATCCTTGTCCGATTACCTTTTTTCAGAGGGTGAAAAAAGCCTTTCTGAGAATTTCCAAGTGAAAGTTCAAGGGACTGAAGTGTAACATTCAGTTAAATCAACTCAAGAGTGAAAACTTCTTCTTGCTTTTCAGAACATTCAATATTTTAATACTAATTTATGGTGAAACAACATGTCCGGACGGTCTTGGCTCTTTTTATGTAGGCTTTGATGCATAATGCCTGTTTTTAAGGCAGAGTTTTCCCCACTGGGGAAAACCCAGAAGACCAGAGTGTGGGCTGCTTGGTTCCTAGATATGTCATTGAAAGGGTCTCCTGAAGACGCATGTAGCTTGGCTTTTTGAGGTTGGTTTAGGAGAGTGCAGCATCTGAAGTTTCTGTGACATTTCCCTTATCTAATAGCAGGGAATCCAGAGACTTGTCTGGTTTGGAGACTCATCACACCTGTGTGTGCTGCTTTCCTGTCTTCATTCTCTGCACCTTTTCTTTTTCTTTCCCCCATCCTCACGTATGCCTGTTCTGAAGGTCTGTATGGTAGCTTTAAATCTCGTCCTGCTCGAGGAACGTGGTTATGTATTCAGTTTCCCAGCTGTGTAGCATCTAGCACAGCTGGGCTGTGCCTGCATGGCACTGCTGCGTGCTCGCATAATAAAAATAGTTGTTCTGTTTTGCTGGCTGCCATCCCCCGCCTGATTAGTCAGTCATGTGAAGTTCCTGTTCTTCTCCTACCATGGCTCACAATCAGTTAAATTCATGGAAGAATTTTTAATTGGCATACACAGCCCTGCAAGGCCAAGGCATGGAGACAAATGTGAGGTTTCTGACCATTGGGGAGAAAGTACAAGGTAGGATTAAATCAATTCAGATGAAGGCATTGATGTGTAGAAGCAGGTTTCAGTGAAAGACTGACCATGTGAGCCTGTCACATTTTAGAATGGAAATTACGTATAGATATATCTAAAGACAGAGGACCATGTGGAGAGTATATTTGGCTAATTACTTCAGGTATTTAAGAATACAGTCCTGGCCAAGCGGTCTGCACTGGGGAGGTCTGGTAGCAAGAGGAAAGGTCTTTTTCTATTGTCAGGCAGAGATTTATATATTTCATAAGTAAACATAATAGATGTATGATTTTATTCCCTGAAAAGCACTGCAAACACGGCTGTGATTTGCAGTTTTCCTACTAAATGTATTATCAAGTCATTGTTCATTTCTATCTACGGCAGAACTCAGCAGTATCTTTTCAAATGGAGCTCGTCTGTGTTTATACCATGGTGCAGATCTCCTCTCCACAGCACAGAGGCATACATTGGCTTTAGCAGTTGAGCTTGAGCCTTCAAATCTGACTTTAATGTTACATGTACAGTTACAAGAGTTCTTTATGCACAGTTTTATTGTGGGCTAAAGCAGATCAACACAGGATTTCAGCCAAAGCTCATTACGGTCAATGTAAGTTTTGTCCAGTTGATTTCTAAACAATGATTCTGTTCATGCAGCAAGGGCTCTATTCAGGCAAGAAAATAATCAAATAACATTCTGTAATCTGCAGAAGTGGAAGGTCCTGTTAATTTAGTAACATTATTCTCGGTGCTAAGTAGTATTTGCTGTTTTTCCAGGCTGTGAACAAGTTAGGAGAATAAACAGTATTAGGTGGGGGCTTTTTTTCTTTTTTCTTTGCTGTGGCATAAAACCCAAGAAGGAATAGGAAGGATAGTGCTGTTATGATCATGCTTTTTATCCGCATAAGTTATCAGTTCCAGATAACTGTGATGGTGTTAGAGGTATGAAGTGTTTTGCAAACTTGCGCTTATTAATCTGGTGCTCTGAATGCTCCCAGAATTAGTGGTATTACATCAATACCTTCACAAGTGATCCTGCTCTGATCAAACCATGGTGAAATTCTCAAGTCTTGCTTCAGTGTATTCACTAAAGGTATTGTGACATCTTTGCCAATGGGATATCCCACATGGAGGATTTTTTGCTCTGGTTAATTTGTGAAGTTGAAGTTAAAGTTCTTTCAAATATGTTCTTTGGATTAATGGAGGACTGTGTTTCAGATCACAAGCTACATGAAATGGTTTAGAGATCTAAAAAGTACTGATGTTTTGCTTTTCTCCAAATGGACCAAAAGTTAATGGAGAGTAACAATGAGCTGAGATGTTCTGCAGAGGTCTGTGCTTGTCCTGCCACTGTTGTTTTTCAGTGAAATTAAAAGAAAAAAACCTCTTCTGATTAAGTCTGTAGAAGGATTAATGTTGGCAAAGTGGTAAATAATGATAGATGTGAGGTCAGTCAGCATGGTAAACAGGATTCGTTTCTCTTAAACTGGTTTGGAGATTGGGCGACGCATCTAGGAGTAAGACAGTAGCTTGTGCTTAACTGGATGGAGAGCTGTGTGCGGAGAGCAGCAGCTCTGAGCAGGGCGTGGGGCTCACGCTGGAGAGCCCAGCAAATGTGTCCCCAGATGGAGAGCTGTGGGGAAGAGGAATAGCATGAATATGGGAGCACTGAAATACCAACCAGGGAGAGGCACGTTGTTTGCTATGAACAGTACCGGCAGTTACTGCAATACATCCCGTTCTGGTGGTTGAAAAGAACTGGGAAGAATTATGAAAATAATTTCAAATGAATAAAGCTGCCTTATGAAGGGTTATTAAAGGATCTTGATGTGTTTATTTGGCACAAGAAAAAAACAAAATGAGACTAGAGGTGTCTTCATCAGAGTAAGTGTTCATTTATTTGAGGAGATATTATCTGATTATTTGAAAATTAGCAGTAGACTTGAATCTGATCCTTGAAAAGTTGTCTAGAAGGCACTTTGCTCTTTTACCACATCAACAATTTTCCACCCATCCCGTCACATATGAATCGTATTGAATTAGCATTACTTGTCACCAGCAGGGTATGAAAGACTGATCACATTAGAGACTGTCACACTGTATTAGCCAAAATTAATACTGAAAGAATATGAGAAAAAAAAGTATCAGTGTTTCAAATGCTGTATCGTATTAGCACAGGAAGCTTTCTGCTCATAAAGCCAGTGTTTTCTCCCTCAGTCGTGCTTGTCGATGTGAGATGAAATGCCATGCTCCATTTACACAGGATGCTAATGCTCTGCAGGAGGGACTTTACCAGGGGAGCTCAAGTGACAGGAGGCTTCGGAGCCCGGTCAGGGTTTGGACCACTGTTGACCTTAACTTTAAAAGGTGCAAGGTAGGAATGTAGTTATCATTTACAGCTCCTGACATGTCAGCTTACAGCCTGACTTGTTAATGTAGGGAAGCATCAATTTTCTTCATATTATAGCAGACTTAGTTTGCAGAGGTTCAGCAAGTGTCACACGGGGACGAAGGCAGAGCAGGGGGACAGCTGGGAATAACGAAACCCTTCACCCACCCTGGGGTAATATAAGCCAGAGCTGAATTACGCTCAGAAAACTGCTTGTGGTTATGCAGCATACCTGGCCTTTCCCCCCACTCAGTTGAAAGCCGGTGTGACCTGCTGGTGGAAGGGAAAGCACCGCTTCGAGGGAGGTTGCCAGCAGCACCTGCCTGGCTAGGGATGGCAGCTCCTGGCTGCAGCCAACCGCCTGGCACTTGGCAACACAAGTCAGTGTTCCCGTGTATTTTAGACACCGAAATCTCTTGCATCTTTAGGGAAATTAATTAGTGTTTTGGTTTTTGTGGTAACAAGATGGTATTGTGCTGTATTAGCAGCCTAGTGGTACCCTGTCCTGTACCTGGTGCACGGTTACTGTTCTAAAGCTATCAGTGTTAATGCAGTGACCTGAAATCTTGTTCATTTTTAGCTCTGAGATGCTTTGCATTAATGAAGCACATGTCAGAGCTGGACAAAAAGCTAAAAAGAGAAGTTTGAAATTAATTGGCGGGGAGAAAGCCCTTAAAACCTGAGACGGAAAGATTTCTAGGCAAAAATTGGTTTCAGGCAAAGTGGAAGAGAATTTGCAAGCTGCTTAGTCTGCTGTGTAGAAGCTCCTCTGAGCTGATTGCTGAGATTGGGCACTGTGAGATCTTCGCTTGCCCCCGTTGGGGAACCGGTAGCTTCCTGACTTCCTTCAGGTGCCCCCCATGGCTCTGTGTGAGCTGAGCCCCTGGCTGGCCCTGCTCCTCCTCCAGCCCTGCCTCTGGTGTTATAGGGAAGCTGTTACCACATCTTTTTTGTTTTGCTTTGCTTTTTCCCGGAGGAAAGGGTAACTTTGCAAAATGGTGATTTCTTTTGGAATGTCACGGTGAGGAAAGCTCTCCACCAGCTCCCACTTAACCCCCCCATCAGCTGTGCCGTGCCTCTGGAAAGGGCTACGGGGAGGAGGCTCCTCTTAACCCTCCGGCGTGCGGCGCTGTGGTGAGGGGATGCACTTGTCTGAAGGGAGGATCTAGAAAGAAACTTGAAAAAATACTGTGTCCAAGAGCTTCCTAAATAGTTTCATAGTACAGGTCTCACTGTAGTTCATCGGAGGTCAGGCCATGTGTCAGAGACCAAGATCTCTTTCTGGTCTGTGATTGATGCATTTGTCTGTTTTTCAATTCAGCTCTTCTCCAAGAGCTGCAGAGAGGATTCACCCTGTACCTCGCTGTGGCTTGGAGGGGGATGGGTGGCTGCGTTGCTTGCTGCCCTTGGAAGTGAGCGGCTCTGAACTCTGCTGAAAAGGGATCGGAAACAAAAAGAGGCATCAGTGCATCTTGTAAGGGGAGAACAACTGACGTACAAAAGCATAATTTGTGTTGACATCACAAGAGCTCTGTTGCCTGCTTCGTACCTTTGACTAGTCAAAATCAAACAGCGAAGGGAGTTGGATTTCTGTGCCCTATTTCTGATTAGAGTGGGTGATACTGTAGGAGTCTGGTTATACTTCAGCAACAACACCCAATTAGGATGAATAAAGGTTATTCCACAACCTAATTCAGCATTTTTGTGGCTGGGCCCCTGCAGGCTCTTGAATCTGCTTGAACTGCAAATTGTATTGAGTGTCGCTGTGAAGTTTACTGCTTGTAACGCTTTGGTCACTGATAAAATAAGTACCTGGGTTAATTCAGTGTATTGATAGATCAGCCTTCCGTGCAAGCACCTACCTGCTGAGCTGGCTGCCTCCTCCGCTTAAACCATCACGGACTGAGGCCGGATCCTGTCTTTGCGCAGCCCGACATGTGTAAGGTGGTGTGAAGCCAGTACGGTTTAAAAGATTCATACCTGCAATATGCAGGCCTCGCTGGATGGTTCCAAATGTACAGTGACATGAAAATTATTGGCTGTTTTATGATGGTGTAAGTGCTGAGGCTTGTGTGTGGGTAATCACAGGGACTGCGTGTTATCCTGCAGTGCATGACACATCTATGACAAGCACACCCAAACAGGCTCCCATCAGCTCACAAACACGCGGCGTTTCATTTTTAGGATGTACACGACTGTGCTGAGGATTGGAAAGGAGAATAAAATGCTGGAGCTAATCTTCAGCAGTTGCAGCACACATAAGCAGATTATGCAAAAACATTCTTTTTTTATTATTAAATACCACTTTAGGGAGAAGAAGGCCTTAATACCCCGGCTAAAGACTCTAGTCACACCCGATTAGCATTGTTGTACCTTAATAATAAAAATAGCCTGGGCTGATTAGTGTCAGTTAAAGTTTTCTGAATGAGAGATATAACTCTTCGAATTAAACTGCTTGAATAGCAGCTAAGGATTCCTGAGGAATAATTTGTATTAAAAAGTTAAGACCTTCACTTCTTTTCTAAAGGAAAAATCTATCGCCAGTGTAGGAATTACATACCATTCACGTAACAGCATGAAAAGAAGGGAACTTCACAGATGATAAAGTGCAATAAAGGAACATCTAAAATTGATTTTCATTTAAGTAGATTACTTATATTTTTCTCTAGAACAGGGAAAACATGCTCTAATCTTCATCCCTTTTCACAAGCAGACCCACTGGTTTGATCCAGATATCCATCATGCAGTGCACTGAACCACTCTCTCCAGGTACGTGCTTCCCTGAAACCTGCATCTTTGCATCCAAGAGTGTTGTGTCCAAAATCATTTAAAAGAAAAAGGAGACAGGACTTCTTCGTTATTCCCTTCTTGATGTTTCATTTGTAGGTTAATTTGGGTACCTAATTTAATTCTTCTGTCCTAGAGGATCCGTTTGTGGGAGGGATGTGCCGTTCCCAGGCTCGTAGCAGGTAGCAGCTCAGCTGTTAGAGGTTCTCCATGGACGTTCAGCACGGCGCTGCAGGCTCCTCAGGCATCTGCTCCACTGTTTGCTTTGGTTTGTCACAGGGCTTTGGAGTGGTGTCCGGTGCCTGAGTGACTTCCCTGTGGTCTGAGTGGTTTGGGCCCAGAGCTGTTCTTGCTGAGGACTTTGGGACTGAAAAAATTCTGCTCTCCACCAGAATGTTTAACGTGAGATATTGTGACTTTGCAGGGGGCTTTACTTGGTTTTCTGTCCCCAAGTGTGTGTGTGTGTATCATTTATTTTCACTTTGGTTTGTCTAATAGTTTTTGGCCTGCTTACTTAAGGAAATGAGGATAATGCGATCACCTTGTGTGTGTGTGCACACACGTGGCTGCTCTGTCTTCCCCTGTTCCCAGTAACTTATGAATCACTGCCCCAGTTTGACAGGGTAGGTGTTAGAGGCAGTTACAATTTCATGAAAATGAGTACCTGCTACAGGTATGAATGGCCAACATGGAGGAGGCTGAAAGAGAAGCTTGTTTCTTGGACTGCTGGAAATTGGAAGGAGAGAAAGGTTACGGATGCACCAGATGCATGGATTGAAGCTCGCTCCTTCTGGAACACTAAGGAGTCCAATCACAGAAAATAAATCCAAGAGAAAGCAGAATTGTTAGATGTGCTGGTCCCAGAAGAATTTGTTTCTTTGATTAATGTAAGGGGTTTTTGACAAAAGAAACCTATTCTTTAATTGTGCTCTATACAGACGCCGTTGTGTCGGTGTCGGAGATAGAGCTGTAAATAACTGTTGGTGTCCTTGGCACAGTGGCACATGCTCTGTGCGCCTTAAATAGGAATGTTGTCTCAACAAGCCAGTCTGTTTAAGTGAGCAATTAGAAGACCAGACATCCTTGCTACAGCAGGCAGCTATGTAACATCAGAGACAATAAGGTTGTCAAGGTAACTTTTGAGGCGAGTTGTTGCTAAAATGGATAGAAGAATTAGCATATGTCTGTTGCGATTCGTTTGTACAGAATAAGACTGTTGCCTTTCAAATCTACTCACAGTTTTGTTATAACTCAAAGGCCTCAACGTGTTAAAAAATTGGTCCAGTTCTCTTTTCCCAGACTTGGCAACCCATTCTGGAAAAAACCACTTGTGGTTCAAACTGGAGCAGAAATAAGTGGGTTTGGACTGTGTTCAGTATTTTTGGTCACTATCATCATAATTTATTTCAGAGGTCACCTTGGCACCTTTTGTTATTGTCCCTTTTGGGAGCATATGATGTTGAGGTCTTGACCCTGTCTCCTTGCTCTGGACGTGCAGGGCTGCGGGGGATCTTCTCGCCGCAGGAATCCTGAACTGTGCCAGCTCATCGCTGTGTTTCTGCGCTTGCTGAAGCAACTATTAGTAACCTCACAAGAAAGCCTGGTTTTTTAAGAGCTGCTCCTGGACAAGACAAGACTTTGGTGGAGTCTGACATGCTCAAGAGGCAGGAACCACTTTAGCTGAGGATTATGTGGCAGCACTTGCATCACACACACTTGCCGTTAGACCTCCCTGGTCTCACTAGATCTGAGTAAAGGGATTGCGCTCGGTGCAGAGGCTGCGGATGATCCTCGTGGTGAACATGCAGCTGGGAGGGGAAATATGAGCCAAGATGACATAGAACTGGCCGAAAGGAGATTGCAAATTCAGAGTAGAGCTGGAACCCAGGCAATGTATTAAGAAAACCTGGTACCTCTTGACCAATGTTCTAAAATGCTCCTTGTTAACCTGGAAATGCCTTATTTTGACACTATTTGAGCCCTTCCTCTGAGCTAACCAGAATACAGTGCATCGCAGGATCGCCCAGCCTGTGCCTTTGGACAGACCCAGCAGACTCTGCCAGACACTCTCTCCTGTACCTAAGAGGAATCCAGAGCATCTGGAGGGGAATATGGCATGGGGTGGGGTGCTGGCAGTTTTGAAGGGCAGGTGGCAGAACAGGTTCTATTAATGTCTTGTGGAATTATAGTGGAATCAATCAAGCAGTTGTGTGCTCAGCTATGCAGCTTGGTAAGATTGTTCGTCTATGTTTAGTTTTAGACTATAAAATTAGGCCCTTTCATGTGCTAACCCCTTTCTAAGGCTGTTCACACTCTCTTTTTGACAGGTCTTTCAGTAGACAGAAACAGTCAGAGGCTGCTTTTATCACTGTAATGATGACGATTGTACTGGCTGTGCAAAGAGCTGGAAATGAGACGGTAGCGATTTCCCCGGGCACAAGCAAACAAGATGCTGTCCACAAGAATTTTCCTTGATCACTGCAACATGTCTGCTGTGGCATGTCTTAAGAACAGGCAGCTTCTCTGTGATCATGCATTGGAAACCAGTTTGTTTCCCAATCAAAACACAACAAAGGAGACTAAAACCTTTGTAGTGAGGATGCTTCCTTAGTATCCAGAATATGGCAAAGAAGATCAACAGCTGAAATGGCATGTGTTCATGCTATTTTAGAGATGAGATGTAAATGGTTTTCACTTGGTTGTTGTAGTGGCAGGATATTCCAGAAATGATGGCAGTTGGACCTCCTAATATTACCAATTCCCAGTTCAAGAATAGCCCTAAATGTTTTTTTGATGAAAACTAACTGTACAAATCATTACCTCCAGCCTGACATGCCTCTGCTGTTTATTCTGTGTCAGTAATTAATTCTATAATTAGAAAATGTCCTATTAGATAACTTCTCTGGGAACTCAGCCTATTGTCCAATAGAGGAAGCCTTTGAGAAGCTGAAGTGACTCGGGGATGACCTTGACAATTTGACTGCTTTTATGAGCAAGGGCTGGTTTGCTTCACTGGGAGACCATTACTAAAAAACTTAGCTTTATGAGTGGGACTAGAGATGAGTCTCCTGATCCTGAGGTTCAGTGCTGTGGATGGCTGGATATGCCCTGGCCTTGGGAGACCTGACCTACCTGTAGGTTCGCATCTGCTTTTGATCCACCAGTGTCTGCTATCCTGTGAGAAGTTTGCATGAGATGAGTGTACTTCATAAGGTATCAGAGTGAACACAAGAAAATCAATAAGCAATCTGTATGATAATTAATTAGCATGCCAGGATGAATTACTGTTTCTTCCCCTCCTGATTTGGGTCACCGTCACATCTGATTTGGGAAGTTGTCAGTTTTTCAATTATAGCTTGGTCATTGTTGTTGGTATGTTTTTGCTTTTTTTTATTTGGCGTGACCAGAATGAAGGACTGGCAGATAGAAAATTACGCTGTGCAAACTTGCTTGTCACGAGGAGGAGACAATACTGAGCTCAGCACCCTGCAGAACTTGTTGAGAAGGAGTTAGTTAACTTGCTGGTTAGTGCAGTAGAGGGTTTATTGCTTATGAACGTGACACAGTGCAAGAAGCTGACCAAGGTCTGCAGCTTTGGTGTCTTTTGTGCTTGTCTCCAATTTCCTCTCTGAATTCGGAAGTTAATTATTTACTGTCGCCCTTGAGGGGACTGGCATGGTGCTGTGGATCTTTGGGGGTGATGCCACAAGCTGTGGTGGGTAGCAGTTTCCTGCTTGCTAGCTCCCCAGCTCAGCAGCAGGATGGGTCCTTTCTCATGTAGGAGTGGAGGCGCTCTGCTCTCTGTCCACTAGTGTTGCCTCATGGATGCTCTGCGTTGGCTGGTGTTACTGGCCTCTGGTCTGTCCCCTCGTACTCACACATCTGCATGTCTCAGGCAGCCTGGAGGCCAGCAGTGCCAGGTTCTTACTGCTGTTAGATTTACTAGTAGACCAGTCTGCAGGCTTCCATCTCTTCAGTTTGCCCCGGGGTTCAGATGTCATTCCTGTACGCTCATACATATTCATCTACCACGTCCCCAAAATACACGTGGAACTTGGCCTGCTTTCAACTAGGCTTAACTTGGGAGTTATTCCTGAGGGTCACCCCTGGGCTTTTTACTCTAAGAGGAGGGTTGGTGTCGTGAGCCCCCCAGAGACTCCTGTGCAGGCAAAGCAGCTACTAGCTTATTATCAAGCTTCTGGCGTAAATCCCTACCCTTGCTATCCCATTTCCTTTCCATAGTCACACAAAAAGACTAATTATACATGGTAGATTAATGAACCCCTTTGGTAAATAAACCAGGTAGTGAGACAAATGCCTACTTAACTTTCTCAGTGGACTTCAAGAGCCCAGGTTTCCCTTCTTTCCAACAAATTGGCTTCCATCAACAGGGAAGAGCCTCTCGAAGTATCTCTGCCGGGCCTCTAATGATAACGAATAGCTGTGCTTTACCTGACGGTAGAAGAGACAAAAGCACTCTGTATCTAACGTGCTGAGTGTTTAGTAAGGATCAGAAGTGAACTGGTGATGATCCCCTGGAGCTTTATAAATTAGCATATGCAATTGAATGATGGTTTTGAGGTGGGTTTTTTTGTTTGCTTAAAAACCCACTTGTTATGGTGTCTAAAAGGCTTAATAGAAAATAAAATGACTGGAATTTTCATGAAGAATTACTTTATTTATGAAAAGCAGTGTTGTTTCTGCATTGTAACTCCTGAATTTTCAAGGGTTTTTCATTTTGCTTTCTTTAAAACTGACTTTTTAATCCTTTTCTTTTGAAATGTTGGAGAATATGGAATTTATTTCCTGTTTGTGTCGCTGTTAATACATTTTGCAATACAGCTTTCAGGGCACACCAAGAGCTCATCTTTATTACAGGTCAAATATTGAGAGGCACTGAATATCTGCAATTTATGCTAGAGGTGGTCACCAGTGAGGTGTAATTACTTGAGAACAGTTTTGGTCTGAAACATTTTGCTTGACGTTGAAGAACTTAAGAGTATTTATAAAGGAACTTCAAGCATTTTCATTTTTATGAAAATGTAACCCTAATAAGGAGCAGTTGTTATTATTGCCCCTACTTTAAGAATATCTATACTAGTTCACAAGATTGCCATCCCTGTGGTGTTTTAATCACGTGTGCTTTAGGTGGACCAGACATGGCTCAGAGGTGGGACTAGCATGTGTGAGGAAGGGAGCTCTGATTTTTCTTTCTAATTCATAGCATCAAAAAGAACACCTTGTGCATACGATAAATATTTTGCAAGACTTCTAAGCACATTCAGTGCTTTCTGACTGTGTTAAGATAGATTTGTAGACCAAGTTAAAAATCTGCAATTTTTTCCCGTAGATTGGTCTAAATGCAACTTTTGAAATCAGCCCGGTGGAGGGTTTCCTCCATCAGAAGACATCAGCTGATGGCTGTCAGAATAATTCTAATATGACTAGATGTTTGTTCAGGGAGAAAAACCTCCAACCCATTCATGCTGTGTTTCGGAATCACAGTGCTGCTACCAGGAAATTGAAGTTGGGCCCTCAGCACGCTGTGGAGGCAGTGGCTCCTTACTCAAAGTCTGTCTGTTATGTCTGTCACATTTTCAGGAACTGAAAGCAGAGAGTCACATGCTGCCTACTCAAACCCAGCTAAACTGCTGCTCCATTTGTAAGGAGTCATTTGGTTTTAATTAGCAGAACCTTTTGGATAAGTGTGATACAGTTGAATGTCTCATTTACTTACATGGAGTCAGGTTTTCTCTCGCTCCTGTGTGAAACTTTTTTTTTTTTGAGTGCAAGAGTACAAGGTTTATTTATACAGCAGTTTTTGCAGCAAGTTTCTTATCCAATCTCAGCTATATAGGTTTAGGTTTTTAAGCAAATTGTATTTGGCAGAGATTGGCTGGAAGGCATCAGCTCAAATGTGATGTATCTTTTATTTTAGAATGAAGCCAAGGAATTGCTCAGTATCTCAGTGTTAAGAAACAGGAGGTGAAAGACCTTAGTAAGAGTAAAGTGCAAAATTGTGGTATAAGGTACTGCTGTATACCAGCTTAAGTGATGGGAAAGAAAGACAGAAAACCTTCTCTTTTTTCCAAGCACTGATGAGTAATTATCCTCCATTTGTCAATAATTCAGGGTGAGCAAAGGGATCTAAGCAGGAGCTGAAAATTGGAAGTAGTCCAGGATGACGGAAGTGCCCATCAGTAATGAGTCTCTCTGTCCTGAACTCCAGCTGCTGTGGAGAAATAATATTTTAGCTTCAGGCACTGTGTCCCCAACACAGTAGTAAAAGTAATGGATGTTGGTAGCTCCTTATCTTCAGAATGTCTCCAAGGATCAAATTAGTCACTTTAAATCATGGTAGTTACTTGTGAAAATGGACCTGGAGTGCTCTGAACTCAGTGGTTCACTCATAGTTGGCTTTGGATGGAAATGGGGCATGCTGGAAGTTGGGCTCTGGCTGCAGTCCTGAGAGCCCCCGGGAATGGTCATCTTCCACCTTGCCTTTCCAACCTTTCCAGGAGAAGTATCCATCTGAGATTTTGCTTCTGACACTTCACATCCCACCCTTTACTCACCACCACCATATCAGCTCGCTCCACCAAAGTGAAGTCCTGGTTTTGTTTTGGGTGAATATTTCCTAAACTTGAGCAAAACCCGTACTTACAAGAAGCTGCTGAACAGGGTTTTGATGGTGAAAAAGTGTGTGAAGACTCTTAGAGAGCTGAGTTCCAGGTGGGACTGGTAGTAGATAAGTCATAGCTGGGTGGTGCAGACCATCCTTCATCTTCAGCAGGCAAATCTCTGGATGAACTTATGTCATGCAGCTAAACACTGTCGTAGTTTTAGAAAGGTTGGATAAATGTTTGGGTACAAAACCCTCACATTGGAGACCCAAGTAGCAGCGTTAGATCTTTTGGAGGATCAAGCAAAAAATCATACGGGAAACGCACTGATTATTCCTCTCTCCTTTCCCACCCAGTCTGTAAACTTACAGACTGCATCAAGCCCTTAAACATGAGTGTTATCTCCAGTTGTCTTCCTATTAACGTGAGCTATTACAAGTTTTGTTAAAGAGTTGTTTTCCTTGCGATCTTTTCATGATAATTAGGCAATTAGTGTTAATCCAACATTAATGCTGAAAATCCACCCAAGTGAGTGAATTTCTCCAGTTAAAGATACTGACTGTTATTGACTGCGACTGTGTAATGTGAAAACTTTGTGCACTTGATTAAGTGTCGATATGCATGCAGAGAAAACAGATAGGAAATGCTGGATTTTTGCAGAGCAGTACTCCTGTTATCATAGAATCCTGTGGGTTGGAAAAGATCCCTAAGATCATCGAGTCCAACCACAAACCTATCGCTGCCAAGTCCACCACTAAACCATGTCCCTCAGCACCACATCTACAGGTCTTTTAAGTACCTCCAGGGATGGGGACTCCACCACAGCCCTGGACAGCCTGTGCCAGGGCTTGACAACCCTTTTGGTGAAGAATTTTTTCCTAATATCCAACGTAAATCTTTCCCAGTGCAGAGGCCGTTTCCTCTCATGATACCTCTTGTCACTTGGGAGAAGAGACTGACCCCCACTTCACTCCAGCCTCCTTTCAGGTAGAGAACAATAAGGTCTCCCCTCAGCCTCCTTTTCTCCAGACTAAACAACCCCAGTTCCCTCAGCAGCTCTTCATCAGACTTGTTCTCTAGACCCTTCAACGGCTTCGTTGCTCTTCTCTGGACACGCTCCAGCGCCTCAATGTCCTTCTTGTAGAGAGGAGCCCAAAACTGAACCCTGTGTTCAAGGTGTGAGATTTATGACCTCTTTGTTCAATGCATGTTGATGAGGTGAGCTGACAGCATCTCTGTGTGCACATTCCTTGATCAGATCACGTCACTCTGAGTGACGAGCCCAGCCTGTATTTGGGGTAGGTTTAACATATGGGCTGTTGCTTAACTAGCAGTAATTCTGTTGTACTATTTAGAGTCTTCCTGTTCCCGATGGAGACTGAACTAAAATCCAGAAATTAATTTGTATCCTAACAACTCTTCAAAAGAAATGACACTTTTTTTCTGAGAAATTCAGTCTAGAAAGACGTTTTATCTCTGCTGAAGAGATGTAAGAAAAGAATTACTTTATCTGTCCTGCTTCTCTGCTCGCTACTTTCCCAGTTGCATAGATTAGTGGGGTGACTCTGAGAATATCATGTCACATCTGAAGAGGAGGAAGTAGTTTTAGAAAACCATTTCTCTGAATTCCCCAGGAGTGTGCGACTTGGTTCCTGCTTCCGATGCTGCTTTGTAGAGTTCCAGTGCCCGTGAGCCAGAGATTATGATAAGAAAGAAATTCTGAAATACAGTTACTCTATACGTGAACTTTTCTTTATGCATGATAATGCTACAGTTACAGAATTCTTTTTGCATGTTCCCCAGGAATTCTGTTACCCTCGGAGACTGGAGCGAGGTAAATTAGTCAGTGGACAGTGTAACTGCAGGACTCTCTGGCTGCAGGTGAACCATTAGTTATGTTTAAACTGATTCTGTGACAAATGCCAGAGATGGCAAAGTTTCTTTTCTTTTCCCTCCTCATCCCAGAAAAGACTGTTTTAAGGTGAGGCTATTGACTACACAATTTTTTTCTCATTAAAAATATACCTTTGGGTCTTCCTGAACTGTGTGTGGTTTTCTAAGATGAGGATATTACTTGGAAAGTCTGTTACCTGAACAAAGTGTCTCTTCCATTACGTGTCAATCAATTCCACCTTGCTGCTATTTCATTTGTTGTTTAGTTTTGTCTTTACTTTTTAAATAGGCTTTTTTAATACTTTTAAAATACTTTTTAAATGGAAGATGTTACAGTTGGAGACTTCAGGAATATTGCATTTAACAACTTAGTGGAGAATCTTGCTACGACTCTACTGGTTGCGTGTTCAGTCATACCATCGCGGGGGCATCTTTTCTCTGTGTGTTTTTTTGGGTTTTTTTTTTCTTCTTTATGGTCTTCACTCTTGTAGTATCTGTGTTGCATCATCTTGCATCTGTAAGGCAGACCCTGGGCATCTCAGGGTCTAGCTCTTGTCTGGCTATCTCAGTCACTGCTTCCCAGGTCACCCTCACGAAGGGACCGCACAGCAGATTGGGCACCACTGGGCTCACCTGCAGCCCACTGCTGCAGACCACACTCCGTGCTGCTCCACATGAAATGGAGTGGTCTGACTTGAAGATCTGACCCCAGTTCTTGTGAAAATATTTATATTGAGAGAAAAGGGTTGATGTTGTCTTTTGTACCAGTAACCAAGGTCTTGAAGGACAATTTAATTTGGGCTGTGCATAAGGAGGTAACAGGACCCTGGTTCTGCCTGCACTAGCAGAGCAGATAACCTCATCTTTTATGTCCTGAGCAGCCTGTCTTCCTTATGAAGGATGCAGCACAAGCTAAATTCTGTATTTTGAAGTGTCAAACTGAGTTATCTAAAACATCATTTAAAGCCTAAGTGGGTATTTTTTTCCTCTGTGTGTTTTTATATTTGTCAAGTTGAAACATTCCAATTTTGCCTTGTAAGTTCATTGTAGTGAAAAAGCTGTGTGGCTTCTAATCGTAACAGCTAGATGTTAGGTAGAAGCAATATATTTTCTCTTGCTTAAATAGCCCCAAATAATTTCTATGTTATGTTACCTGAAAGTCTGTTCTGTCTTCCCAAGATGGGGGAAGAATTAATTTTTTGGGGGGAGACGCACCTGCAGGACAAATTGCCTTTCATCTGTGATTGGAAACACCTCTTTGGAGATCTCTTTCAAGTTCCTTTTACCCTTGGAGGTAGTGGCGTGGGGGATCACTTCTGGGAGGTATGTTGGTACCTTGTGGTCCATGCAGCTAACTGAGCTGCTGTGTTTTGCTAGCACAGGGCTGTTGGTCCCCTTTCAGATAAGCACTTCACTGTGTAAAGCCACTTGGGCAGAAACGGGCTGGTTTAAAATTATTCCAAGACAAAGGTGAATGAGAAACTTTCCAAGTTTTGTGTATGGAAGTTTGATAACCCTCACGTGAACACCGTATTTTTTAATGTCAACTGGTATTACAGAATGAAATAATTTTATAATATTAAATACTGACTGTTAAAAATATAGCTAAATTATGCATGCAGTAAGGATGCTGAAATGATCTTGTGAGGGCGGAGTGCAGCTCTGTATATAGCCCTGGATTTTGTAGGCTCAGAATTCCCAGTGGTATTTGCTTCCCTAAATCTTTCAAAAAACCCAGGCATAAACATCTCAATTTCTTCTTTTCCACCCCACTTTGTAACCCTTGACTGTGTTAATGTAAGTCAAGTAATCTTAGTGGAAATACAGAAACAGATCAAAGTTACAAGACTGAGTAAGCACTACCTTCAAAAGCCGGGGCATTTTTTGGTTTGAATTTCAGTACCATGTCACATACGACTCGAGTTACAGAGAATTGGCTGCTATCGTGAGGTTTGGGGGTTGAGATGGTGGCTAAGATAGGACCAGTCATCTTGAATCCTGGTTCCTCAGGACTGAAGTCAGAGTTCATGGTGTTTGTGGTTGCCGGGGCAGCTGTGGGCTTTGGTTGCACTTTTAAGACAGAATTGCAGCTTTCTGTGTGGGATAGTAACTCCTGCACTGTGCATGGATTCCATGGATACCAGAGTAGGTACAGAGGGAACAGCCAAAATCGACCTCTGCAAGGGGACGTTTCTGTGTTTCTGAATTACAATGATACAAGAGGAATTTCGCTTTTTCTTACCAGGATTGGAGAAACTATTAAATTTCAGGCTACTGTGCATTTGAGGCTGGGTGCAGCATGAATCAAATGAGACAGAGTGCCTTGTGAGGAGCATCCATAAGAACTCATTTGATTCCTTTTTATTCCTCCACACTCGTTCCTCCTTTTTTCCCCCCGTTTGATATTCTTCTGTCGGTGGTACTTATCCTGATTGCTCTGTGCAGCAGGGCTGTGCTTGCTGTGGATTCAGATCCCATCACTTGCCACACTGGTCTGCAGTGGATCCTGGACGTGAGGTGCGTGGAAAACACTGAGACGGAATTGAGAACAACTGCACACAGACTCTGTGGCACTTCAAGTTGCTGGTGCCTCCTTGCCAGTTGGTGAAATAGGGTCTGTTTCTGTTTTCCTTGCCCAGGAAACAACCATTAACCACCATCCATCTATTTTCACAAAGATCATAAATGTAAGTAGCTAAACTGCAGGTTGGTGGTGATCGTTTGTTAGTGTGGCAGTGTGAGAAACCAGCCTCTTAAATCAGACTTTTTAATATTTTAGTGATATTTTTTCAAAACTGATGTATTTTTAGTGCTGTGTTCTTTTGTCTTTTCTCACCTTTATTTTTTAATTTGGATTTGTCTTTAAGAAAGGTAAAGTTAAGAACCAAAGGTGTCAAAGGTGTTATGGGGGTCCTAAGTTAGCTTTGGAAAGGTTCTCAAAGGGAGATTTGACAGTCTGCTTTGTCAGGGCAAGTTGCTGCATTAGGAGTCTTTTGTATTACAGCTACAGGCTAAGAGGTGATTAAAAGTGACATCATCTTGTCCAAAAACTGGTTTTCAGAGGTGAGATTTTTACAATAAATCTTTGTTTTCTTTTACATTTCATGATGAAATTTCAAAATGAATATTTTTCCTGATAGTTCTATTTAGCAACCATAGAAACCCAACAGTTTTCTTTGTTGTTGTTGTTGTTGTTGTGGGTTTTTTTGTACCCTTCCCAATTTCAGACAGTCACCTCCTTCTGTTCCTGCCCAGCAGGAAAAAGCTGAGCTGCCTGGAAAGAGGGCAGTGGAAATGAGCCACTTCCTCTCACAATGAGACAGCTCTGTCCTTTTCCCCTTTCCTCTTTTAGGGAAACAGGCCAAGGGTATTAAAATAGGTGCTGGATTTCCCTGCTTTTTTATACATTTGGCAGTGATGTGGGACTCTGTACAACCTAGTGCTGTGAAACACCCTCTGTGAGATGACAGACCTCGGGCTGTGTGGTACTAGACCAACAGATAGCTGCAGCCCAGGTGAATGGTGCCTTTCTGTGGTGGCAGGTGGTTCTCATACTTGCCATGTCAGCACCCTGATCTCCGATCTAGAACAGTTTACCCCTGTTGAAAGTGGAGCTGTTGACACAGGTAGGTGTTATAACAACCTGCATGACTGCAGACAACCAGATCAATGCCATGTGTCCAGGTAGTGTGTTAGGGATTTTATCTGCTCTGCTCTTCTACAGGACCTGGTTTTGCTATCTTTTCATAGCGCTGCGTGGTGGGTGCATTGTGCATATGAGCAGGCATATGCCATGCCATGATTCTTTGGGGGTGTTAGTCTGGGTAATACAAAGCCTTTTTGTCACTAGACCAGTCTGGCGTTGCTCGTCACTGAGCAATCCCAGGATAAATCGAGGGATCTGACACAATTAGAGCTGAAAACACTGAATCAGTTTAAATACTGATGTTTTGGAAAGGATCTCGTACTTGATACAGAATTTAAATTCTGTGATTTCTTGAACATTAATGTGGGTTTACAGCTCTTGTACTTGCTGAGAAAGCTTGACCTAGTAATGCACAGGTAAAAATAATTCAATGGCAGTGAGTGTACATACTGAAGATCAAGTAAAAGCAAATGAAGCAGATCACTGAATTTATGAGAAATAAAGTTATTGAATAAAATTCTTCAGTACATACCATCTCCATATGCTGTCTTAGTAATGCTATAATTAAGCCAAAGAGTCGTGTCAAACTGGCCTTTTCCATCTGCTCTGTGATCTGCTCAGGGAGCAATTTGGGAAGAATGACAGCTGACCTCAAAACCGATGCATTCGGTTAATGTACGTTCCACTAGGGCTGGTACTTAAACAGAGCTCGTCCACTGCCATACACCGGGACAAATCGTTCTTCGTTTAATTGGAAAAATCAAAGTTGGGCTTGCTGAGAAGCAGGCCTGCTCAAATTTTTGTGTCAGTAAGTGCCTCTTGGTACTAGCTGAGCCATTTGGTGGCTCGTAAAAATATTCTTCCATTTTATTTGCAGCTATGTAAACTGCAGTGTGATGGCTCAAGTTTAAAATAGCACTGTGGGGTTTTTCTGTTCAGTTTTTATAGCTTTTGCCAAAACAAACCTGTTAATAATAAAGTCTCAAAAGTTCGGTATGAATAATTGACATGTGAGACACGTGAAACTCAGCCTGTATTTATAATACTAATTGATTTCATTTATTTTGCATCCCCTGTGAATTTCTCACTGCCAGTCAGGCCATTATCTTAATGTTGTTGTTTCCAATAACACTCAGAAAAGTCGTTTTGAAGGCAGGGGGTCTTTCAGCACAGATGCATCAGGTGTAAAGCTTCCTTTCCTCGGAGGTGATCAGATTGGCTAAAGGAAACCCCGTGGAATGGTGCAGCTTAAAAACCACGGTCTGTCCATCTGTTTGAATCTGTGTTTCCCTGCGAGAGTCTGCTTAATGCTCACTCCCACGAGTGTCTGTATGCAGGTAATGCGGGCAGGGTTTTCTCGTTGTGACAGGGAAGTGTGAAAAATGTAAATGCTGGCATCAGTGCAGTATCCGGAAGGTCATAACCGTTCCTACAGAAGGATAGCAGGACCAGTGACAAGCTGGTTAGACGTTCTAGTTAGGAAGAAATAGTTCCTTCTGCATAGCCAGAGTGCTGGGAACCGCAAAATCCAGCCCAGGCATTAGAGCCTGGAGACGAACATCCCATCTTTGGAGACATTTAGATCCATGTCTGGACTTTGTATCTGTCAATGCTGCTGTGCCTCGAGCTGATGGGAATCTGCAGGGCTTCCCACAAACTGCTTGCCTTACAGTTCTTTAAAGCTGGAGCCATCCACCTTAAAAATGTGGATCTTGCTCTGCAGTTAGTGTCTGGCTCCGGTTCCTGCTTTCCTGTGACACAGAAAAGACTTAGCAAACTCCTTTGCTTTCCAGGCAGTGAAAACTGGTCAAGATAGACAAACCTATTGTGACTCCTTGTATGTGCTTTCTGCTGGCCTGGAATAAGAAAAGTAGTAGTTGAATACTTTGACGGAAAAATCTGATTTCTGACTCTATCAGACGAGCAGAGCTAAATGTGAGTGTGGTTGCGAATACCCTCGGTTAACTGCGTATTGCCTGGCTGGCAGATGGGTTCTGCCTCTCTGTGTGGTGGGCAGAGGGTCCTCGTCAGCGGCCATTCTCTGAGAAACAAACTCTGTCATCCACAGATTGTTTTTGGTATCTGCCTTACTTCAAAGTCTTCTTTAAAACAGAAGTTGAGTCTTTAATCCGAGTCTTGCTGAAGTGTCCTTGCCTTCCCCCTCCTCCCTGCTGCGTTTCTTTGGCTTTGCCATTTATGCTGTAGCCCAGCCCCAGTGACTGCTGGCTGCAGGGCTGGTGTCCCAGGACAGGCGCAGTGACTCGCGCTGTTCCCTGCCGGCCAGTGCTGTTGGTGTCCTGCAGAGGAGTTTTTCCAGTCTTTAACAACTTAACATTGGGTGTTTCAAGTCACTGCACACTGTGGGCTTTTATGAAGGGCTTTGTTCAAGCTGAAAGCAGTTCCAAGGTGAAATTCAGGCAATGAAATTTCAATGAAGTGTGGTGACCTTTTAAAATTTTTAAAAAATTCTGATGTAATTTATTGTAGAAAACTGTGTTTGGGAAACATTTTTCGCTTGTGTTCTCTCTGCTTTTCCTGACCCCTCTTCTGAAAGGTGAACGAATAGACATGACCTGCCCTATCTCAGAGTGTCTGTGCTCTCCCTGGTGCATAGCAGGGACTTTCTCTTTAGCCCGAATTATCTTATTGTTGCAGAGGTGGCAGAGATTCTCTGTGTGCAAGCTAGTGCTACCTCAGAAATCAGGAAAAGTAAGTAAAGACCAGCAAGAAAGTCAGAATTAGGAGCGAGGAACCCCCTGAAATAGCACTTTACCCCTGTTGTAATTACTCAGGAGCTCTGAGGCGCGGTGTCACGGAGCAGCTAGGGTAACGTTCTCTCATAACACGGTTTCCCACCTCCGCTCTTGGAAAAGCCATGTTGTGCCCCACAGTGGAAGCTGCATTAGCAGCGTTATGGGTAGTGTACTGCACCTTTTTGGGAGCTACGGCTGAAGCAGTGGCAGCGGGAGCAAGCAGATGCGTGTGCCTGGGGTGAGCTGCTGGGGGTGGCTGCAGGTTTTGGGTGGTCACAGGCTGGTTGTGACGGGGCAGCAGGCAGAGTCTTGGTGCAGTGTCCAGCTGCTTTGCTTCAGCATTGATGTGGAAAGGGAAGGCATGGGTGTCTCAGCTTTGGGTGGATGTTACAGAGCTTTTAATTTACAGTCTGTTAATTACACTGTGGTGGAGCTTTACCTGTCTGAGGCAGCAGATTGGTGCTGAAGACTGTTGTCGGGGGTATTACACAATGGTCTGTTATTTCAATGAAGGATTAAATGAAATTACTTCCACATCAGGAAATAAGGAGATGACCTGCCACAAAGCCTTAGTTAAACTTTCAAACATGCCTGAACCTACTGACCTTCGGGATCCAGTACAAGACTCATCTTTTCCTTTTCCTCCAGACCTTAGCCAGATAGGATAGCCAGAGGCACCGTATCAGTGTGTGGGGGACGGCCTCTTAATGCTGTCACTGTCATTTAAATATTGATCATAGTATGTGGAGGGACCGTGTGATGGCTGCTCTGGGAGGTTAGTGAGCAGAGTCCCTGTAGGCTTTTCTCTGCTTCGTCGAGCAGAAGGAGCCCATGTAACCACTGGCTGCTCATGGGTCAGTGCTGCCACGCAAGACCAGCGTTGCACGGTGCTCGAGCTGTGAATCATCAAGCCCATGCAAGGAGATTGCTCTGCCTCTGGGGAGGGGAAGCCCCAGCCTTCCCACTTGACTTAGTGGGGCCCGTGCTGACAAGGTGTGTGGGGACGTGGTGCAGACGGTGCCGGACTTGCTGCAGCCCGGTGTCTTGGCAGCTCAGCTCTTTGTAAGCACAGAGTGGGCATTTTGAGCCAGAGCTGTGGCAGGTTTAACAGCTTGCAATGCGGATCTGAAATGTGTGTGCGTGCGGTCTGGTGCTCTTCTATAAGACTCGGTATCTGTTTGTCTTCCTTGGGACTGCTCCGTCTCTTGGGACGTTGCTTGGGGACATGCAGCCTCCTCAGTGCTCTGTGTGCCCACAGGCTGCCAGAACGTGCAGCGAGACCTGTGTGGTCCAACTAAGAGGCAACATGTTTGTAGTGGCAATGCTGCTCTGAGGCCCTGCTGAGTGCCCTCCTACTCATACCTGCACTCTGCTGCTGGAAAGATGGCAAGTGAAGAGAGGGTTGTCTGCACTAATTGTTTGCCTGCACCGGTCCTCTGAAGTGCTTCTGGGGAGACTGGGTCCTCCAGAGGAAGGGTTTTGCCCACCTGGTTCCCTGCTGTGGAGGTTCACCCTCTGCACAACCCAGAGATTCACATTCCCCCCAAACCTGTTGCAGAGGAACTTGCCCAGCTCCCCCTCCTCCTCAGCTGCCCACCCTGGAAAGGAGTGATCTCCCGGTTGCTGCCCTTAGGTACTTCTTGCAGAAGGTAAAAGAAAAAAGTGGGGAGAATAGGAGTTAGAGTAAAGATCTTGCCAGTTACCATAATATTCTGGAATCTGGGTTTTGTGTGTCCCTTTGCAATGGCTCCTGGCACTGTGTGACCACTGTCATATACTTCAGCTGAGCCAACTTAAAAAAAAAAAGGCAATTAAGCTTTAATTATGGTCGCGATTCACTTTCAGGTATACATTTCCTTTTAAAAAGTGATTTTATTCAGCACAGTCAATAGTGAACACGTGTAATAATCACACAGAGCAGATGACCAAGTGCTGTGTGGCTAAACCTTGGTGGCTGTACACGTACCAGCTTACTTGCGTGCTTGAATTGCAGAATTGAGGCTTTTTGAAAACTCCTGTGCCTTTTAAAAAAAACTAGTTAGGAAAGGGTGTTCATTTTCTCCCCTTTCAAAATGTGATTCGCAGCAAGACACTATTTCTTTACTTGCCAGAGTTCCCCAAGACTTTCCCGTTTCAGCTTCGTTCAGGATTCCCCACTGAAAGTACGAGTGCGAGGTACAGCCGCAGTGTGCTCAGCTGACTGCCAGGACATACTGTGTATGTAAGCATGGAGACGTTGCATGCGTAGAAATGAACTTTCCCCAAATGTTGGGTTTTTTTTTCCCTAGCTTACTAGTTTACTAGTATAATAACCATTTTTAATAAACCAACATTGTGTCAACAAGGCTGTTGGCCAGATGGCACGTTTACTCAGGTTTAAAGTGCAAATGTACTCTGTGTAAGTAATAAATGACAATAAATTAGCACAGTAGAAGTAATTAAAAAGAGGTCTCCCACATACACGGCCAGATATTAGAGGTTGGGAGGGAATTGCTGTAGTTCATAGCTAAGTGGCATCAACATCCAGAACAAGTGGATGGAAAATGTCGTATTAGCATAGTTGTTTTGCAAGCGTTAGCGTTAACAAAGCTCTTTTGATGAAGCCTATAGTAGATAATTTTTTTCTAACAAGAGAAAATCAGAGTTGAAACCGCATCTTTAATGACCAAGGGATTTTGTTAGCATAGTAATATTGCCGCTGCAGGGCAGGCAGACTTTGTCTCCTCGAGAAGGCTGTCCTAAGATAGCCTTCTCCATCTGGGGGGATGTTAGACTGGAGAAAGCCTGGCCTTGGCAAAGCTGGAAGAAACGATCTTCAGACATGTTCGTAGGAGGTCTTCTTTCATTTGCAGCTTGAAGCTTAAAGAGCACAATGCTTGCTTTCACCTGACTATGAAACTTTTGTCAAAGCTTAAAAGAGACTTGATAAAGTTACAGACATGAATAAATGCTTGAATAATTCACCTTGTGAAGCACTGTCTTTTCCATTCCCAAAGAAATACCATCTCTCTTGTACATCATCCCACTAGGGAAGCTTGGGTGTGTATGGCCAGAGTATTTTTCGTTGTTCTCTCCCCGCAATGAAAGCGGCAATCCTCCTTAGGCAGAAAGGAAAGGGCATGGTGCTTGTAGGAATTCTCACTAGAATGTTTAAACCAGAGCAAACGTTCATCTGAAGGCTCTTGGGGAGGAAGGCAAACTTTCAGTGTCCAAGTTTTGAAGTTTTTCCTGGTGTACAGAGAGCGTATGAACCTAGTTAAACTGGGTTGAAACAAGGCAAAGACTCCAACCTGTAGGAGACATGAGGGGAAAAAAGAAGAAAAAAACCCAAAAGCTTGTGGAAGCCTGTTACTTGCGAAAGGTTTGGAAGTCAGAGGTGATGTGCTAAACTTCCATCATTAAATGTGGACAGCGGTAATTAAAATCTAGAGGATGTGCACAGGAGGAACAAGGCTGCACGCTGTCAGGGGAGGCTGAGCTGCACACAAACCGGTTTGCTGGGAAGTGGGCTTTAAAGGGGGGTTTCTTGTCCGTACGACATCAGAAAGTGACCCCTGCATCAGCTGTGAAAAGACTGAAATGAAGCACTGTCATGTAAAGTGGAGTCAAATAAAAGCAAGAGAAACATTTTAAAATTTAGGCTTCTTTTGATGTGAAAATCGCTACAGTGGCAGGGTAACAGCTGTTTATTGCTTCCCTCTGATCTAGCTTAGGTGATTCTTCAGTTTAGGACTATTTCAAGGGCCAGCTGGTGCTATCTATGCACTGGTGGTTCTTAGTCCCTTTGGCTTTGATCTAAACCAGAGCTGGGGTTACAGAAGTGACCGTTCCCATCCTCACTGCTTCCCTAAGCCATCACAGTTCCTCTGTGGTGCATCTCGCCAGTGCACAATGTACTCTGGTCACATTTGCATGAGGTGGAAGGGGCTGGCTTATGATGATCCCCAGGGAATTTCATTGAACATTGCTAAAACATATAGTTTAGGAAAACAAGCGATGGTAGAGTAGATTTTATTGATTATTTCCCTTTAGATCTATTCAGGGGTGCAGTTCCTGCAGTTTCCATTTTTTTGGTTGTGCTTTAGGGAATACCACTGTTAAAAACAAACACAATGCTCACAATTATTAATTTACTTTATACTTAAAGAAAGGGAAGAACAAAGGACAAAACTGACCTCGTGTTCTTCAGTTACAATTTTGTTCTCTCCATCCAAAGTTCTTACCAAAGATGATGTGTTTGAGAGCTGGCTTGCCTCCGGGAGCTCTTCCTTCAGTGCACAGAGTCTGAAGCGTATCACTTCCGAAATAAATAGAAAGTCCCATCTTTGGTTACCCTGGGCTAGATCTATGTTAGCACCCGACTTGATGCAGCAAGAGCGGATTGTTAGAACAAAGAATTTGGGGAGGAAGCATCCACATCTAAGTAGTGTATGATTTGTGTGGGTTTGCTTCAAACCCGCTTGAATGCTGGGGTTCTCCTGACCCCTGGGATTGAATGTCTCCCACCTCATGGCTGCTTTGAAGTGATGCGAAGATGAGTCATGGACTTGGACCTGTTTGTCTCCTTTTGGGGTGGGAGTACATGCGTGCACGTACCTGCAGCGGAGCCTCTGGGGTAATGTCCTCCTGATGAACTGTAGTTTCTGTACCCCAAACCCCACTTTGTGATTGAGCAGGGAGAGGAAAGGAAAGACAACAGCAGGATCTGCTTGAATGCTGCACTGCTGCTCTGAATTGTAATGGTAATGTGGGTAAGATGACCAAGATCGTGCGAAGGTGGACAACAGCAGGATGGTAGGGGAGGAGGTCTGCCAGGGATCTGTAAATCAGCTCACAATGAGGCAGGTGTAATTCTTAGGTCTGAGACAGACGGGTTAAGTTTTATGAAGTTACTTTAAACAGTCTCTTCAAGGCGCAGTCATGCGGCAAGTGAAATTAATGTGTATGAATGTTTTTTATTAAAAATAAATGCATCCCTTTGCAAATCTGTATTTTACTTTAACAAAGCACAAGTGAAATCCAGCAGCTCAGACATGTTTTGACAAGTATTCTCTCCCCTGTGAAATGATGTCTTAGCAAACTGCATTGCAAAACCAGTGCTGTATTGGGACTGTGGAACTTGTTGGTACTGGGTGGGGGACGTTTGCATGTTCTTTATTGTCTTGACATACAAAAGCTTGGTTTAAGACAATGTGTTAAGAATGTGTTGCTTGCTTTATTGAGAGAACTGTAGATACCTTTCTTCCTGGTTTTGCTGTACGTGGGAGAAATGTCATCTTTAGAGTTTGTGAGGAGTTAAACGCTGGCTTTTGTCATCAGTACTACAGGAAGGTCAGTCTGCCCAAAGGTAGCACCATGACAGCTCTTTGAGGTGCTTCCAAGCAGCTGTGTGGCTTGAGCAGTCAATCTGAGCAGATACTTACCAGGCTGGGAGCTGGAGAACCAGCCTGGGGGCTTGACATACCCCCGGGAAAGCTTGGTTTCAGCAGCTGAGATACAGGGATACATTTATGGAGTTCACAGTTTTAGCACTTCAGGCATCTCAGTAAATTAACTGAATGATCCCTTTGTGTTGATGGGTTTTGTCTGGAGCTTTAAGTAATTACAAAGTGAAATTCTGTTTGGACTGGGTCCAGGCATGCTTACTTTTTGTATAGGTAGTTTAGTTTTAAAAGTCGTTTGGAACTTGCTGGGAGACCTTGGACTTCGTCTGGTTTTGTAGCGATTCTCAGAGAAGTAACTGGATTTGGTGAGCTGACAAAGTGCAGCCTGGCAGTTACCTGTGTGCGTTCACCAGCGTTCCGTATTTAAATGCCGTAGGATCACAGGATTATATTCCTGAACTGGACTGATTTGATGAAGTATCTTGCAACCGTGTGAAATTGTGTTTGAATGAAAATATGTGAAAACCAGCAGCTTGACAAATTTACCTGTTTAGGGGATTTGCAAAGAGCGCGTATATATACCCTCTCCTTGCAATACTCATTTTTTTATTTACTGTATAAAAACTGCAGAGCATTCATGGGGGGAGAATTTTTCCAATAATTATTACTTGAACTTAAAATAGCATCATTGTTTAATAAAAAATAAAGGGAAACAGTATCCATTTCCATTTTACAAATGAAGAATAGATTATAAACCACAGAGTTATGTGGGTGTTTAACTCTTACAGGGAATGGATACTTCATTATCTTTGATCATCTGGGCCATAAAAACTGTAATTTCTTTCCTACCATAAAAAATGGATCCAAAACTGTGATTAAAGGCTTAAGGAATGTGTAGTTAACTCATAAAAATATGTACATAAATTTTGCTGATTCATTGCACTGTAAAGCACATCCTTATTTATTATTATAAATGAATCTCTAATGTAGTTCATGCAAAGACTTAAATGAGTGCCATTCTTTTTCATTAGGAAGCTCTTTAGAATCAATAATGTTTTCTTTAAGGGAAAGCTTTGGCTGTTACTAATTTAAATCTCATTAACTTTTGCCTTTTTTTCACTAAGGTTCAGTCGGAGCTACATTTTTCATTTGGATTTGAAGCTGCAGGCTACATGTAATTCCATTTAAAAACCCCAGGTAGGCAGGAATAATGTTGGGTTAACAGTAATTTAGAGAACCAAAAATTCAGAATGTTTTTCATGCAGCCTGCGCTTGTCATTTAGAAGTAAAAGTTTGGGGGATGCTTGGGCGTTTGAGAAACCCTTTACCTAATTCAAGTAAAGTTTGCAGAAACAAGTTGCAAGTCACTCTTCCCT
>NW_010413394.1:138019-158294 GCF_000710305.1 Buceros rhinoceros silvestris | reverse complement strand
TCCCTACACCATATTCTTTTTATTTATGTACATGTATGTGCAGTGAAAGGCTGTGAATATTGCTGAGACTCGGGGTGGTAACCCCAGTCCCCTCGGTCCGTGCCTGTGTTTGCCCGTCTGTTGGTTTGAGTCTAGTGGGACACTGCTGTCGTTCCTCCCATCCTTCAAGTGCGTGTCCTGGATTTGGCTGGCACAGATTTAATTTTCTTCCTGCTAGCTGGTATAGCGTTGTGGCTTGGATCTTATGTGAGAATACTGTTGGTAACACACTGATGTTGTAGTCAATGCTAAGTAGCGCTCACCCTAAGTTCAGGATTTTTAGTTTCCCATGCTCTGCCAGTGAGGAGGTGCTCGAGAAGCTGAGAGGAAGCATGGGCAGGACAGCTGACCCAAACTAGCCAAAGGGATATTCCCTACCACAGAAGGTCATGTTCGGTATATACACGGTGGGGAGTTGCCCGGGGGGGTGGATTGCTCCTGGTGTGTCAGTCAGTGGTGGTCAGCAATTGCAGTGTTCATCTCTTGTCTTTGCTTGGGTTTTATTTCTCACTTTTTTTCTTATATTATTAGATTTTATTATTGTCATTGTTATTATTATAGTTTAGTTTAGTTGTTAAATTGGTCTCATCTCAACCCACGGGTTACACTTTTTTTTCCAGTTCTCCTCCCCGTCCAGTTGGGAGCGAGGAGGAGTGAGCAAGTGGCTGCTGCATGGTGGTTAGTGGCTGGCTGGGGTTAAACCATGACGTGTTATCTGTGCTCTGTAGAGTGCCAAGACTATTTTTGAATATATGCAAATAGAAGCAAAGAAGTGCAGGGTCCTTTATCCCTGCTGAGTAGATTCGTCTCTTCTAACAGGAGGCTGCCACGCAGAGAAGCAGTCCAGCAGCAACAGGGCTATTAGTGATGCTTTCTGTTATCTCAAATTTCTAGCTCATTAATGAGGTTGTATTTGCTTATCTATCTTAGTGAAGACAACACTGAGCAGTCCCAGGGATGAGGAAAAGAATCCAGTTCTCATCATTTTGATGACATACTTTGGAATATTTGCTATTAAACAATAGCAAAAAATTGCATTGTAAAGGTTTATGCAGCCCTGGGCAGGCTGGAGATTGAAAACTTAGCCCAACTTTTGAAGATAGTGGTTGGCTGGGAGGGTTCTGGCACTGTGTTGTTCACTGCACGTCAAAACGAACACATTACAAGCAGTGGTTGTTGTCAATTATGTAAAATCAGATGAGTCTACAGAGAGATTAAAATGAGATTTGTAGTGACTGAGGAGAATTCTTAACATTGACAACTTGACAGAGCATGATTTCAGATTATGTGAAATCTGGCAGGAGCGTATTTATATTTCTGTTTGCAAAGATTCTATTCAAAGTCATCATGATGGAAATATTTACAAAGAAGACATAATAATGTCATTAATATGCAAATCATTCCAATTGCATTTCTTACACTGCCAACCTCCACAGTGAAATACCATTTATTTCACAAGTGACACATGAAAAAATATGATTGTGTTTGTGATACTCTTATTTTTAACGGAAATACAGCAGTATCTTCATCTTGGAAGAACTTCTCTTTATCAGCAATTCCCTTTACACAGTTTGTATGATGTCCGCATCTCTTTATCTCTGACTCACAGCCCTGGTTCTCACACAGTCTCTCTCTGTTCTGTCCGCCTTCCCCTTTGACAAAGAGGGTTTGCTGTAGGGAGGCGCTCCCAGGAGTATCGGCACCCAGTGCTGTAGGGTGCAGGGGTTGTGTAGGGTGTGCTGACGTCCTTGGGAGTTGAACTCCGTCAGCACCTCTCAGCTGGACCTTGTACCTTATGAAAAGAAGACTTATTTGTTGCCATCAAATTCTGCTTTAATCTTCATGAGAGCCGGTTCAAAGTGCTTTTTTGGTGCTTCAGGAACACATGCTATACTGTCAGAGACCTCCCACTTCAATTCCCTGTCTGTAGCCCTAAATCCCTACCCTGAGGTCACAGGCCTCCTGTGTGCTTTTTCCCCTGTGGCTGGGAACAGTCGTTTTCCTTATCCTTCAGACGTAGAGCTGGACAGATGACAGTTCTGTCATCTGAACTGAAAAATCTGTCATCCTGAACTGGAAAAAAATAATAAAGTTAAAATAATAATAAAATGTAATGGTTAGAATTTTACTTTTAATTGGGAATGCATCCACTCACAACACTGTTGAAATTAATCCTTCTTCTATCCCCAGCTTCCTCACTTCCTCATTGCTGAAATCAATTTGCATTTAGCAGGGGCAGTGAGGGGAGGACATGGAACTGGGGGTCAGGAGGGCCCCAGCCCTGAGCTGGGAGGTGAGCCAGGAGCCCAGTCCAAGTCTGCCAGGAGGAGTGGGGACAGCCTGCCTTCCCCTGGCAGGGACAGGAGTCTCCAGGGCACTGAGCAGTTTGAGCGCCTCAAACTCCTTGAGAAAACTTCAGCCAGGCTTGGAAATGAGCACCCTCTTTGTGAAGAAGGTAGATGGAAGAAGAAGGTATCCAGCTTCATATTTCTGTCCTGTCTTCCCTAATCACTGTGAGTTTTTTCTGTTTAAGAATTTAAACACTGTTTTTCCATATTTTAAAACATGGTTTCCTAAGTGGAAAATAACTGGTTTTCTTTGGGGTGATCCCTACAGAAGCCAATCCAGGTGTAGCCACCTCAACGCTTTGTTGTATTGATAATTTAAAAATATTACTTAAACACTTGTCTTCAAACTGGTATGGCAGTTGGTTCCCAGTGCTGGGAAAGTAAATGATGGCTGGGGGTTGTGTCAAGAAACCGGGATGAGCAAGAAGCATGATAGAAGATGACCAGTTTCCACATTGCCTACTGAGTGTTACTCCAGTTATGTTTTTGTGGTTTATCAGTAGCTCAGGTGGAGGCGTTTATGGTAATTTTTCAGAGTAATCTTTTAACGGTGAGCTGTGATGATTTACTAGTGATGTGCTGATGGATGGTGGGGCTCCAGGACAGTGTCCCAGCTGGAGGACGTGGTGATGTCCGAAGAAAAGGCTCAGATGCCAAGGGCTCCCCAGCTCCCCTTCTGCATCCTGGACCTCAACTCCCATCCTTGCCCAGCCTTAGCTTGGAACTCACACATCTCTCCATCTTCTCGTCCCCCTCTTGGATGCTGCTGGGTGAAACATGCAACAGCTGCGTGTTTTGCAGAGTGAGCTGGGGCTGTTGAGGATGACAGGAGGCCCATGAATAAAACACGGACCTGTTTGTTTTGTGCTGTTCTGAGCAAATGATGTATTAGTAATGAAGTATTTGCAGTTCATCGCTTTTGCTTACTAATAAATGAAACATCCCTGACACCGTTTTTTTTTCTGGCTCATGAAGCTGTGGAGAAGTGTGAGGAAAAGGGTGTAAACTGGGTTAGTTTGGGGGTCTGAACTGCTTTCTGATGTTCTTATTTGAAGATAAGCACTGCTTGGCATCAGCTCGAAGCAGTGCCCGTGTCTGCGGGGTTTCGGTTGGCTGTTGGCCCTGCTCTCAGTCTCTTGCATCAAGACTTGGCAAGACGACTGGAAAGTGGCTGAAGTCCCTGGGAATGTGCCCATGTGGGGAGCTGCAGCCCCCGTGACAGGAACAGGCCCAAGAGGGGACTGAGCGGAGTCGCAGTGCTGGTGACAGGGTCTGCTCAGGGCCCCCGCTCACAGCTGAGCTGGAAGCTGGTTGGGATTTGGGGGGATCTGGCGGATGGGGGAGAGCTGCCATCACAGCCCCCTTTTCACAGTCTGTTTGAGAAGTGGAAGTATACTGGTCCCATAAACACAGCCCTTGTTTTCACAGCAGATCCGTTACTGGATGGGGCGTGCGGAGCTGGTGCTGGGGGCAGTGCTGCAGGGTGCTGCCATAGGCAGGATTTAGAAAACCTGGGTCTAAATGGCAAAGGTGCACCTAACCGAATGTGCCACGCTGCGTGCTGGAGCACAGCACTGCGGTACCGCTGGCCGCTTTACCTGGAGACGCATCTCTAACACAGGCAGCTCTTGTAATTGTTCATTTGTCAGCCACCCTTCATTTTTCTGTTTTACATGTAACTGCAATAGCTTGTAATAAGGATAACTCTGTTTATTTTAAATAGCAACAATGGTCTTAAGAACAATATTCACTATTTAAAAATACCTCACTTTGAAAGTACTTCATTATTCATCACAGACACATTTTAATCAAATAACCCTTTAACGCTTCTGTTCGTGCTTGTTCATTTGCTATAGAAGCAAATACTGTTTTGATTTGCGAATGTTCATTTTACTGAAATGAAATTCGGTGTGTTCTGCAGCCAGGAGAGTTTCCTATTTAAATTCTGCTGCATACGTGCAGCTAATGAATTAAAATGAGAGGAGGAATTACAGCCTAGGTTAGAGCGTGGGTCACAACCTTTTCAAACAGAGGTCCACCTGTGCCCAAGTGGAAACGGTAATTGGCTGACTGCAGCTGGAATTAGCTGTGCCAGATAACAGGAGGAATGGTGTGGCGATTGTAAAGGGTAATTATGTCTACATATCCAGAGTTAAATATGTAGAGACAAAGCAAATGACCAGATGACCAAAAGTTATTTGTTGCAAGTAAATTCAGAGCAACTTGAATTGTTCCTTTCTATTCGTAAGCATGTCGTGATTTAAAGTTGTGCATTCTCGCTTTTATTTTGGGGTTTTTTTTCACATTGCACTGGTTCATCAAGTAGTTTGTAAATGTCCAAGGCCCTAAACATTCATTCTGTCTAGTGTGTTTATGATGGGGAACTAGTTTTGTAAAGCATTTGGTAATTTTCTGAGGGACTGACTGCATCTTTGTAAGCTAGAAAGTAAGTGGTTGAATAATAGGGTAGAGCGCGTGTGCACCCAGACATGGGCATTCATGAGACAAGGTTCCCTTTCTGTGTCTGTGAATTGGGACCAGCAAGGGCTGTTTGATGGTAGCACCACATCATTGCAGTCAGGTATGTTGGAAGAGGACTCTGGAGGCCTGGAGTCTGGGCTCCTGCTCAAAGGCCTGGCATGATGGCATGGTTGGCTGCGCGGGCAAGGCAGGCACGTTGGTCTGGCAAGTTGTCCATCGTAAATGGATAATTTCGACTACAAGGACTGTCCTTGCTGGGGTGTCCTGGTGAACAATTGCTTAAACCTTGCACAAATACCATGTAGCTCATCCACAGGAGTACTGATCCTGCTTTCCTCTTGTGGTGGGGTGTGACACTATCCCTAGGCTCTTCTGTCTATCCCTTGCTCTCTTCTGTCGAGCAGTCCTCATGTGCCACGAATGAGAGGTAGCAAGAGCCCTTACAGCAGACCTGTGTCACTCAAGAACTCCCCTCTGCAGACAGCAGAAGAAACGAATTTCGCCCCGTTCATTTTCCTAACCTGATGCCAACTCAAGAGGGCTGTGCCCTCAAAGCAGACAGTCCAACCCAAACTGTCTATGTACTTGAAAAACAGATGACAAATAATTTTGTGCAGGTACCCCAGTCCCTCTGCCCCACAGGGACCAGGAAGTTAATAGAGTTTCATTCTCTTTAATTTAAAATAACTATTCGCAGCTCTTTCCTACAATTCCCTACTGGGAATAACAAACAGTGGTTACAGAGTTTCCCAATCGTGTGATTACTTGGAACTGCTACTGCCTGCTCTGGGTCCTAGTTTCCAGTTACTTTGCCTTCAGTAACTTTATTCAAAAGGACTAATGAGAAGAGACTCATCAATTATTGAAATGAATTCATCTCTGTTCCTGAAGTTTGCGTGGTTCTAAAGACTTGCAAACAGAAGTGTGTGAAAGTCTCCATGGGTTAATGTGGTTGGCCTGAGAGTATTAAAACCATCTCAGAGAGTGTTCTTAAAGAGCTTATGTACAGTCAACACCCCTTAAAATATTAATTGCATATACTTTCAGGTATGAAGTGTATTTCCAGCGTGTTGTTCCTTACCACAAATCTTCTTAGGATGAATTTTTTATTTATAAATGCAATGGAATATTTTCAGTCTGTTTTATTCAGTACATAAATGAGTTACTATTCTTCCTTTTCTTGAGTACTGTTTCTTCTTTTGTTTTTCTATCCAATTTGTCTAACGGTAGTTCTGTGCACCAGAGAAGTATCAGAGATGTCGGGAAATCTCTTTTTGTGCTTTTCCATCAGTCATTGACTTCCTGAGAAATCCAAAGAGCTAATAAAAATGGTAATATTCATTGTGGGAGATGCTAGAAAGAATAATTTCTTTCCCTTTCAGGAGCTTAGACAGTGGAAGTATTTTTATTTACTAAATTTTGTGGGCATTATGTAAAAAAAAAAAAACCAAACAAACCAAAAACCACCACAGAATTGTTTTGTCTGGAAGAGACCTTCAAGATCGAGTCCAACCATTCACCTGTGCTGCCAGGTCACCACTAAACCATGTCCCTCAGCACCACATATTGGGGTTCAAATGGGTTTTGGCTAATTAAGCTAATTCAGATGGGCGAATAGCTAATTTATGGTCTTTATTGAGCTCATACCTGTGTTAGCACTGAGATGCCGAGCGCCTGAGCTGTTTGTTTATGGAGTTTAAATTTTAACATTTAACAGGAATGTTTTCTTGCTTGCTCCATCCAAGAGGCAGATGTAGTGTCGTATGATTGGTCTGGCCACTCCAAGCCAGAGCAACTGTCTTTAAAATTACGTTCCTTTGCTAGTGGGATAAAGACAAAAGAGGGATGTGCTAATTTAACGACATTACATCATGGCTGACGTGGAAGAAATGGGGATTCATTTATAGATCCACAAATAAGCAAAGAAGTTTGATTGTTCAGATAACTTGTTCACTGCAGTTCACCCTTGGCTTTACTTCTGGGGGAGCTGAGGAAGACGGAGGCTGGGCAGAGACAGGAGCTTTGGAAATGAACTTCTCCCACAGATCTTCCGAATCTTCCTGCCCCAGTGTGGGAGGAGAGCTGCAGCGGGAAGGCAGGGGCCAGGCAGGGCAGGAGGGGCCAAGAAGGCAGGACAGGCCAGGGCGTGTTCCTTGAACCCACATTAGGTCTTCACAAAATTTATGGGAGCAAATAACTCTGAAGTATGATTTCTTTATTGTTCTTGTCTTGGTTCTACTGCTGTTGATTTTCAAGGTGCCTTTTACATTGTTTTCTAATGTGGTGACAGCCACAGAGAGTCGAGGCATTACACTGAATATTTAAAACCAAAACACTTCTTGTAAGTTCCAATTTCTGACCCGTTTACTTCATCACAGACTCTTTAAAAACATTCCAGAGACTGAAGTGATTAGGAGATCAAGGTCACTACTCATTTTTGGGGTAAACATGCTGCATTTTAAACAGTTACTTTAGTGCTCTCCTCTTTCTCTGCTCAGCAGAGCAATCCACTCAAAGCAAAAAGTAGCAGCTTTGGAAGGGCACTTCAGGTCCATCTGTCTCCAGGAACATCTGACTTGGAAGAAGCAGTGAAGAATAAGAGGAGACCAGAGATTTCCTTTCCATCACAGAATGTGTTTCAGAGCTCCCCGTCTCCAGCAAAATCTAACCTGCCAGCTGCGATTTGCTCTTCTCCATCTACCAGCATTCTCGAAAATCCCTGTGATAAGGTGCAACCTGAAAAGCTGCCTCTGACAACTGCTACTGGATGAAATGCTTCTGTCCATAACTTCTGCTGACAAGACATCAGCATTTTTGTTCCTCAAGTATAATTTCTAAGTCCTGACCTCATTAATATGCCATAGCTCCTGGAAGCTGAGAATTTGTTCAGGGTCCAAGCTATTTTTTTCTTTCCCTGGAGAATTTTACAGATTGGTGATCGACTAGTATGTTCTTTCTTTTGCATTTTCAATGTAAGAGTAAAACGCTTCTGGCTACATATGCATATGTAAGTCAGGACAGAGCAATCCGTTGTTATTTGGACCTCTGGCAGTATATATTTACAGTTTGTTTGACCTCAGAGGAAATTATGAGTGTTCGGCTGGAATATTTGACATTTGAGTTGGGTTGTTTAGCTGTGCCTTATAAGAAAAGCTGGTCAAAAGAAATGAAGCATGTACAAGTCTTAAAAACCTTTTAGCTCATCTTACAGAAATGTAAAGCTTTGATCAAAATTTGGAAGAAAATCAGCTCATGTATAAGGATAAGCAGATGCATTTGTCCCTATTTATGAGCCAGATTTGGATAAATCTTTGCAAGTGGCTAAATCTAACGAAGTTTTTTTGCAATCATCATTTTTTCATTTAGGAATTCTGGAATATTTGTGCTTTCACCTGTCTCGGAAGTGACAAACTTTTTCACCAGTGAGCTTGAATGGTCTAAATCTTGCTAGAAAACATTCAGAAATGAAAATTAGAGAAAGTTCAAAGTATGTGGGTGATTCTCTTCTTAGATGTTGTGTTACTACAGTAAAATAGTCTCGGTTGATGATTGCTGAATCTAGATGTTATTGCAATGGAAATTAATTATTTAGTTAAAGTTGTTAGCAGGGTGGTAGGAGAAACGTTGCAAAATTCACCCAGCTTGAATCATGATAAACTTGGGTTTTTTCCTCAAGATCAAGGGTGGTTTTCTAAGTGGTCTTCATCTCTGTCATCAGATACATATTTTTGATTTACTGTATCCCTCAGGGGACAACTATTTGATTTTTTTTTTCTAAAATGCAGTTTAAAATATGAGCATAGTCAGTCAAAAACTAGTTTCACTTGACTCCAGAAAGGATGGAACTGTAACTCACCGAAAAGAAACGTCACAGATGCTTCACCTGAACTTCCTTCTCCTTTCCTCTGTGCTTGCTCTTTGAGATGGGCTACCCTCCTGCTGGGGAGGGCCACCCTCCTCTCCCTTCTGAAGTACTGCCAGCATAGGCTTCCCGTTCTTCCCTTAAAACTGGCTGACTTGCTCTCCACGTCTGAGATACCAGCTCAGATGTCTTTCGGTAGAGCGCATTCGTGGTAATTGTTCACCCATCCAGTTTGGTAGGTCGGCTAAGCTGAGGGACCTCTACAAGCAAATATCTTCCCTGGCTTTGGAAGCAACATCCACGATTTTGAAGAGTTCACAGGGTGGTCAAGAGGCTGTTTTGATTGAATTGTGTTCTCTGAACAGCAACTGGGTCTCTGAATGTTGGGGTATTTAAAGAAGCAGAGACAGGGGCAGGGGCTGGTGGTGATTGTCAGGTTTTAGGCAGCTCAGCTCCCTGACTTGGCTCATGGTGTGAGGAGGAAGGGCTCTGGGAGGAGGGAGGAGGCTGGGTGGCAGCGGACTGTGCGCTGGCTCAGCTGACAGACGGGTCTCATATGGCAGCACCAGGCTCTGATGAGGTGCTGGCAGGGGTCTGCAAGCACGGTAGCAGAATGAGCATAGCACAGCCAGAAAGCCAGGGGTGTGAAACCAGTTAGATACGGTGAGCCTGATCCAACACCCTCCCCTTTGTGAAGATCCTGTTCAGCCAAAGCTATTAAAGGCATCACTGTGTTTGCTCAGATGGAGAGTGTGTTCCTTTTCTCCAGAATCAAGACCTGCAAATACCAAGTTGCCTAAAATTCATGGGCTGTAACTGATTTCTTCCCTTTAAGAGTCTAAAAAATTTGCATCCCTTTTTGAACTTCCTTAATGGAGTGCATCTATCCTTCCTACGTGTCTGCAAGCCCTGAGCATGATGGATATCAGCTCCTAGACTCTGCTGTTCTACGGCTCGTATATAAATAAAAATATAACTCCTGTATCAGAGGAATTGGGTTTGTTTTTTCTCCGTGTATTTACAGTCACAAGCAGTGCTTGCTTTGTGGAGCAATAAATTTAATACATTAGCTAGTATGTTATTTTTTAAATTATTTATTTGAGATGATTTCAATTTAAAATGAGATTTTCAGGTAACAAGGTAGGCAAACATGTTTAACAATGCCATGATATAAATTGCCGTAGTGACAGATCCCCACAGAAATTATTACGGGCTGATTCGCAATGCAAAAAATTATTTATATGACAGCAAGCAGAAAGACAAATTACTCAGAGACTATGTACATGCTCTTCTATAATTGCTCATAAATTATTATGGTTCATGTTAAAATGCATCTAGACTCCCTAGACAACTAGATTTATTTAAAATGAGAATAACGGGATATTACCAGGAAATACTGGGGAAGGAGATGCAGTACACACTTTGGGTGATTGCTAATATCTAACTACAGAAACCCATTGTCAGCCGACTTAATCTACAATTTACTTAATAATTTTGAAACTTTCATTTTCAATTCACTATCTCCTCAAGTTGCATTAGCCTAGATAGATAATTGGGATGGGGCCAGTGGGGCCCCACTGCGCTTCACTGCTCCTGTGATTCCCTGCCCGTGGAGGACACATCGGGACTCTCCTGCACGTGCATAGCGCTCTCACGTACCTGAACACTTCCCTGTTCTACGAAATAGGATTGAATTTATTCAGTTGGGTCAGAACTTGTGCTGACAGGGTGGGGGGGACTGACAGAGAGGCGGGCAAACCTCTTTTCCTTAGGAAGCTGGGCTAAAAATGGGATGACGTTTTCCAGATCCTCTCAGTGCTCCAAATTTTAGAAAATATTTCAAATAATTGTCTTTATTGAAATGCCTAAAGTACACCCACAATAGCTAGGATTTGACTTGAATGGGCTTTCGTCAGGCACTTCTTAAGGATCAGCTGATTACTGGGTGGCAGAGAAAAGATGTATATACATTTATTACCTAAAAATGCCTCTCTCTAATGCCATTATTTTTCTCTTCTTAACACTCCGATTACATTATGTATTGAGAGCCAGCCCAACAAAAATGACAGCAAACTTTGTTCTGGATAATGGAGTGCTAAACTCCACCTAAGCAGCTCCAGTCATTTGTAATGACAGCTTGGAGAATACTCCAAACAAATCTAACAATGCTCACGCTCCAGTGACTGACAGCGCGGCAAGAGGAAAAATTCCAGCTTCCATGTGAGTGCGGGAGCCTGACCTAGATTTTAGCCTCTACAGCTTCATAAGAGGAAACATTCTTGACTGTGTATTTAACAAGAAGAAAAGAGCAAGGGGGAAAAGTCACCTCCTGTTTGATTAGTCTTCCTTCAATAATTAAGATTTAGTCAAGGCTCTCTGTGAGACTTCTCCCCTCCGCAGATGTCGTCCGCCCTATAATGAATAGTTACTCCATTCGCTGCGTGCTCTCTTCTCCAGAATTACCACCTCCTGGCATGCTGCGGGGCGGGAGCTGCTGCGGGGGAGCAGCCAGTGCAGGCAGGGGCGGTGGGCAGTCGGCTTGCCTGCACCTTCTGCCTCCGGCGCGCTCGCTGTGTTGGGGTCAGCCTTGCCTCTGACTGCTGGAATGCTTTCAATCCAATACTGTTAATAGGGAAAAGGTCTCTAGCGTCAATCTCTTTTTTTTCATTTCTTCTTTTGAGGTGCAGATGCTGGGCTGGCATCAGCTCACTGTGCCCCAGTGCCCCACTGGAGCACGGGCAGTGGCCAGCCGTGCTCCGGCCCCACAGCCTTGGTCTCTGCTGGGAACAGCAGAGATGGGTTGATGACCTGGCTGTAAATTACCATTCAAATGTCTTTCATCTGTTTCACTGTGCTTCATATACTCCAGCAACTGTAATTTTGAAAATAAAATTGTAGAGAAGTGCACACAAGGAAGAAGAAATCTTCAGTTGGAAGTGTAAGATGAGGCAGATTGAATGACACCGAAGGATGCTTAGGGTTTATTTGATCTGTGCTTGACAAGTTGTTTGGCGTGGATGTGGGAGAAATTTTACTGGAAGTGGAGGCATTTTCAGCTTCCAAAGCTGTATTTCCATACGGGGTCAGTACCTAACTCCGTAACTCTTCCTAATTGTGACTCTGCTCTGTGGAATAAATGAAAAACTGGCACCTTTCTGTTTGACCCGCAAGCTTTCCACGTGTGTCTGAATGTCAGTTATTCTTTACTGTGGTTTAGCTTTGCTGAACCAGCACGGGTTTGAAAGTGCTCGATGACATGACAGGATTAGCTTGACAGAAGATTGACAGAATTAATTAGATCGGCTGAATTAGTTTGGCTCTGCATTCCAGTTCTGGGCACCCCTCTTCATTTCAGCTTATGGCCCTACTTAGGCTTTTGTGCCTTTGCTGAAGCACGGGAGGAAGGGTGCCTTTGAGAATACCATACGTCCTGGAGAGCAGGGGTGAGCTATCTGGAGAGCTCAGCGTTCGCATCCCGTGCTGAGAGGAGGCGGCTGTGAGCTTGGCACTGCTCTTTAATTGTGAACTCGCACCAGCCTGAAGAGCGAGGCTTAAACAAAGCTCAGAGCCTTTGTAAAGAGGCTCTGCATGGAGGACATTGATATACCTGCTCGACATAAAAGCCCTCAAAGCCACCTATATAAACCGATTTATGTCGAACCAGGCTTTAATGTAAAAGTGGATTGAGTTTGCAGGACTGGGGGGGAGACTGGGGTTCATTTTCCAGCTCCGCTGCTGTTTGCCCACGTCTGTGTCTTGCCCATCGCAGGACAAGGCAAATGCGGTGTCTCATGGGATCCTGGCAAGAGAGTGTTTGAGTTACACCATATGGCTTTGGTCAGGTAGAGGATGGTATAAACCTGGAGGGGGAAGCACTGAGAACAAATACTTCAGCACATGATTTTAAAGTAACCATTGCCCAAACTTATCCCTTCTGCGTGACACTAAGCTATGGGAGGGGAACGCTCAGAAGAACTGATGCTGCAGCACTGAAGAAAAGGGAAGTCAGTAAATTGTTACTGGCCTTCCATTTTATGTCGTTAACGGTAGATGTTAAAAGCAAGAAGTAATGAATTTTAATTTAGATTGGCAGGATGTTTTGAGCAAAAGGAGAATGGAACTGAATATTGAAGTTAACTGAAACTGTGTGTACATAACTTCAGGTGAATGTTTTGGTTTTGTGGCTTTTTTTGTTGAAGAAGTCAGTTGGCCCCACCAGCTGCTGCGTTTGTGGTGAGGTGGGCGGCAGGAGCAGGTGGCCTGATCCACAACCACTTGGGGTGAAGGGATCCTACAATCTCCCTTCGCCTGTCAATACCCTCATGACAGTAGATACTTTAAAAGTAGTTTTGAGTAATGGGTTTCCTTTCCCTCTTGAGCTGATGTTAGTTTGTTCTACAAGTACAGTTTGTTTTACAGCAAGATGTTACATGTTACGTATTGGAAATGTATGAACGTGGTCGGTGCCAACAGATTTAAAATATGGTTCAGTTGCGTGGTTTGTGTGGTGGCAGTACAATTAAAGCTGATTTGCTGCAAAGGGAAAATTAAAACCTTCTATTTATCGTGGTTAGCTTTGAAGGATTCGAGAAAAGCCTGGAGAAATGATAGATGTAATCTAAAGGGAGTAAAAGCCACTAAAAAAAAAAAGGACTAAATCTGATATTTCACCACATGAGGAAATGTTGGCTCACTGCATTTGTTTAGGAAGAAAATTTTAAAAATTCGATGAGTGAATGCTGTTGAAGAGGTGTATGGAATGAAGAGTGTATGAGAAATGACACTGAAAATGCAGAAGCTCTAACTTGAACTTTATTTGGATGAATTTGAAGTAGCTACATCAAGGGTAAAGTTGTTCTACTTACGTATATCTGGACATGATCAATAAATTCCAAAACCTTCACATTTCATCAAGGCTATTAATTTTCAGTAGTGTTTTTGCCTGCTGGTGATCTGCCTTTGCAGTTGTCTTCTTTGCTTGTATTCTTGGTTGACTTTCAGGCTTACAGTTTTTCCAGCAATAAGAAAGATTGAATTAAAAGGTCTCTGATACGCGAGGGGGGAGTTATGTGCTGATATATATGCATGTTCTGGGGTTATATTGTACCTAAGATGATGTAAAATAATGGGAGGAGAAAATTGTAGGGAGAAGTAATCTGTGATTAAACTGACATGTATTCATTTTTGAAGTGAAGTATCAAGAAAATGGTTTCAAAAGTTTTTGCTGAACAGAACATCAACAGATCCCTTTTCATATTTGTACAATTCCTGTATTAAGCTTGATTGCATAGGGAGTGAGTAGTTACAGCGAAAAGTCTTGCTTTATTTGTTAAGGAATTAGTGGTTTGGGGATGAAAGTAATGATACGAGCAGACCCAGCGTGCTCTGTTTGCTGCCTGCACATTCACATTTACGTGTAACTAAAAAAGATGGGTCAAACCCTTTAAGTGCCAAAAGCTGCTTCAGGTTTTTCGCGTTGCTCTAAAACAAAGGTTCTTTTGTTTTCATTAATTGCATTGCCTTTCACAAGCTGCCTTTCATGGTCTTGAAAAAATGTATCTGTGTCTAATCTTTCTTTATTATTGTTTTGCTTTCAGTTGATGGTTGCATTGACTGGTCAGTGGATCTCAAGACATACATGGCTTTGGCAGGTGAACCAGTCCGAGTGAAATGTGCCCTTTTCTACAGCTATATCAGAACTAATTATAGCATGGCCCAAAGCACAGGTCTTAGGCTTATGTGGTACAAAAACAAAGGAGATTTAGAAGAACCCATTATATTTTCTGAAGTTAGGATGAGCAAGGATGAAGATTCAATATGGTTTCACTCGGTTGAGTTGCAAGACAGTGGTTTCTACACGTGTGTTCTAAGGTGGGTATTGTGTTAAAGTTTAAGAATGTACAGATTGTCTTAAAAATTGTTTAAATTTAGCTCTCAGGATTGAGAGATTCTTCCAGTTAATATATACTTGTTATTTTTGTTCTTGTAATTATGTATGTCACATAATGCTTTGTCTCAGAATTGGTTTCCCTAGTAATGTTAGTTACCGATCCCAATAGCTATAATTAAACATGTACTTTCACTTAATTACTTTTTTTTTCAGGCCAACACTTGCCTATTCTCAATTTGCCGTAAACCTTCAGATATTTCTTAAATCATGAAGTATTTTGGTTAAGTAACGCTCCTTTTTAAATCCTCCAAGCTATTCAAGAGTTAGACACCGTTTGAATTATTCTGATGGGGTTAGGCCGTGGGGAGTTACGGTTCTGTCTGGTTTTAAAGAAATGTTTATTTTGATATACAGTTGTGATTTGTCATAAATTTTAGCAGCCCTTGTTTGGTACAGCACTGAAATGTGTGTCTCAGAAGTATTTTGGAACTGTTGGATGAGCTTTAAATTAAGCATGTGCTGGAGCTCGTGATTTCCATCATGTGGATGTTGATGTCAGCTCTATGACTAAAATGAGAAGATAAAAAAGGACAACTCTTTAAGCATGAATGAATAAATATTCCTTAAATGATCCAGTTTTTAATTAAAAAGCATTTACAGATACTTTATATGATATGGCTTTAAACTACTTAGTTTCAGAGAATGAAGCTTGCTTCATCAATGTCTTGCTGTTCCATACTGAAATTATACGCAAGTTTGATGAATTTATTATCAAATATTTGCAGCAAAACAAGAGCACTGTTCAGAGTCCAGAATGTGCTCGCTCTCCGTCTCTGCTAAGTCTTGCTGCCTTGTCTCAGCTTCCTCAGTCCATTTTGACGCTGAAGGATGCCGCTGAAATCAGACTGTGCTGTGATGGTTTGTACTGGGGACCAGCGTCCATGTCAAATACCAGATGTATCTGCCCAAGTCACCTTTAAATCTGTGTTACAGCCTTTGTGGTTAATTGCTCTTCTATTAGCTGCTCTGTCACAGGTTTGGTGCAATGTGAACTCTCTGGGTTTGAAAGGTTACGGGAAGAGAGTGATTTACATGTTTCGAGGGAGCTCTCCTTTTTTCATAAGAAGTCACTGTTGTGATAATGAAGTTACTAGTTTAATACTCTGGAAATGTTAATGCGAATCCTCTGGGAACAATGAAGAATTGATCTTGGATCAGATTCTGGGACATACCTTTTTTTCCGGGAAATTTTAAAACTCATTGCTCGTTTACATGACAAAGTAGTTTTTGTAACCAATGGGCAAGTTCTTAAATAATTCATGCAGTCTCCTCGTTTTCAGACAAAAACTGTAAGGCATGTTTCTTGGAAGGCGTTACACAACAATCAGATGTTGTCAGTTATGCAGTTTTCCTGCTTTGGCTAGAACTTATATAATTACAGATATTTTTGCCTTTTTCAGATGTGTTTCAGAGTGCAGAACGTTTATATAGTGGTTACACATAGAAGACTGTATTTCATCCTTTACTGAGTTATTTTTTTCTTTGAAAAATGGGTAATTTATACTTGCTGTTATTGTTTCTGAAATTGTAGGTGGCTTAAAATAGCTGAGGAAACATCACTAGTAATTTATTTTAATTTCATTAAAATTGGGCTAGATATAATGTTCTGAAATATGATCACACTTTTGTGGTAGACTGTCCACACCATTAACTGTGCAATTTGAGCTTTATCAATCCATTTTTTTGGAGGGGGATAAGCAGATGTTTGCAGTTTAGTCATTAACCAGGATCACCTGCTTTGTGAGAATTAAGAGGTCACAAATGAGATCAGTAATTCTAAAATATTATTTTATTTTCTGGAAACATTTAACAATTTGGGTTGAAAATGCCTTCTTTTGTGGACTGACTTAATAGACTGGTTGAGAACTCAGTGCAGTGGAATTGAAGAGGTGACTGTGTCCACCAGTGCGCAGCGCTGGGTTTAGGGTTCATGCGTAGCTGAGTCTTTTGGTTTGGTAGCTGAGAGAAAAAAATTGGGGAGGAAAATGCTTTTGATTCATGATAAATGTAAAACTTCTGAAGTTTTACTTAAAAAAGAAGTTTCTATCTAGGTTCTCCAGTAGAAAATCAGAAACAGTTCAAATCTAAACTGGTCTTTCTAGCCACTCAGCAAGGATGGGGGAATCCCTGATGCAGTTCTCTGAGCTGCTCAAAGCGGGAAAGCCCATATCTGCGTGTCCCAGTGGCCGGAGTTTGCTGCCTTTGACTATTTTGAGTCTCTTGCCTTAGAACTGTGCTATCTGAAATTCTTGCTTGTCTATGCAAAAGGACGCAGGGGAGGGAGATGTCTGCATGTGCAGCTGGGGCTAAGTGAGGATGAGAGTTTCCTGTCCCGGGAGAAGTTTATGGCTTTAAAAGAAGAAAGCATTCTCAAGCTGGGAGGCATGTGCAGCTGGGGCTAAGTGAGGATGAGAGTTTCCTGTCCCGGGAGAAGTTTATGGCTTGAAAGGAAGAACACATTCTCGAGCTGGGAAGATCTTCTCTGATAGAAAATTGAACACCAAGGGGTTTTAGCAGGTTGTACATAAAGGGTGTCACAGGCAATCGTGAGAGCTACACTAAGTCACCTCCCCCAGCTTGGTACTTTTTTCCCAGTCAAAACAACATGGCAAATAAGAAAACTGAATGGGGAAGTGACAACTGCACATTTCTGCAGGGACTTTGAAAGAGTGCAGAGTTGAGCTGTCTGAGCCAATCCATATGCATTCCATGGATCTGCTTTGTTCTCAGGTGCCTTTTCTGTGCCAAACCAGGGATATTACTACAGCAAGATCCAGTGACATCCAAAAGGAATCCTGACTAACGGATAGATGTGACTTTCATTACAGTTTCCAGATAAATGCTGGGACACTTGTATCATGACTTTGCTGCCCAATATGGAAATGCTGTGTTCTGGAGGTCTCCTGGCAGTACAGGCCCTGGATATGCTGTTAATCTTCCAGCAGCTGCCAGTGCTACTTTCAGATCGAGCTGACAGCATTTCTGCTGCAGAGGTTTGGTGTTGGGGGATTTCCACATCAGCGCTCTGGATCGAAGCATCTTCACTGAAGGATTTAGAGATGAGAGCATCAAAACCAAACAGAAACTAAACCAGATCTAAATGCATAGCGTGGCCCTGAAGTTCTGAGTATGTGGAAGAGTCGTTTGCTCTCTGAATAAACACATTTGCTTTCCTGTGTTAAAAGGCTCTGTTTTTTAAAGAGGGAACAAGAACTGGGCCTTTCTTTTTAACCTGGCGAAAGGAGAGAAGATGGGTTAGGGAAGGAATCTCTAGGTTTAGCCACACCTTTGCCCTCAGCAAGGAACTATTCCTGGAGCTCTTTCTTCTAACTCAGCCCAGCTCCTAAATAAAGTACTGAATAAATGCTTTATGAGCAAGATTGGGAAAACACTAGTGTGTATTTGCTGTTAATTAAGTTCTGGTGAAATGAAATAACTCAATTCCCATTATGTGACTCAGGAGGGTAGTAAGTCTGGGCCTTGAAGGGGGGGCGGGGAAAGCAGGAGGCGAAGCTTTGTGGTTGCCAGACTGGCTGACAGAGCTAAGCCTCAATTTTTGTACAGGATGCAAAATAACAAGGGAGCGAGGGCCATGAATGCCTATGAGGCAGTAAGCCTGCAGATCCTTAATACCAGCGTTTGATGCCGGAGAGCTGCCAACAAATCAAGTCAGGAAATCTGCGTATCCTTCTTGCCTTTGTCGGCACAGTTCTTAATGGAGAGCAGCAGTGCTGCGCACATGCACAGGAAAATCAAACCTATGCTGAAATATTGAGATATTAGTTTCTGAGCAGTAATAATACAGTAGATTTTAAGCCTTTTGGCTTCTGAATGTCTGTGGAGCGCATGAGCAGCAAATAGAAATCAGATCTAGACAGCCTGGAGGAACTGTCAGTAAAACTTTGTTTGCGGTATAATCTTCGTGCTCTCACTTCAGTGGGTGTTAGACGTTGCTGAGGAACTTGTTTCAGGTGCCTACAACCTGGACTGCAGTGTGCACCCATCATCCCAGGGAAAGCTGCACCACTTTTCTGAGTGCTGAAAGTCTGACTTTTGAGTGAAAGGAAAGAAGAGGGTTTTTTCAGGTCCAGAGTCCAAAGAGGAAAGTTGGACCTAATCATGCTGTGAAAAAGTGTAGGGGTAAGGTCGCTTTCTTTGCAGCCCTCTCTCATGGTTCTTACATTATGAGTTTTAATGCCATGATTCATTTTGCTGGTGACAGTGTCTTCTCATCACAGAACATTTCATTTTCAGGTGCTTTGGCTTTATTCAGTGCTCAGCTGTTCATGACAAAGGTAGTTTTTGTATCTGAAATCCCTTTGAACACAGTGTTGTTATTCCAGTTTAGTCATAGAATACTTCTTCCGTACGCTCCAGTGGCAAGTGCTTTTTTTTTCACATAGGAAGCATCTAGTAGGCTGGTGTCTTTAATCATTACATGTCCAGGAGGAGCACATGTGAGTAGCTCACAGTCACCTCTCAGACAGCTCTCTGGTACATGATGGTTGTACTGTCCCAGGCGTGTCTGTAGAAGCCAGCTAAATTTCACACTTGGAGCAAGTGCGTGGATTCAGCATGGCATAATCTTCCCCAGATCTGTATGATACTAACATTAAATGTCACACATTAAAAGTGTGTGACGTTTCCCACATTAAAAGTGACTGACTCTGTATAAACAAAATCCCTGTGATATATGGTATTCAATACTCGAATACCGTGTTGGAGCGGATACAATATAGAGTCAGTATGATTCATGATAAAATAAAATTTAACTTACTGAGATATAATCTTTTGGCATTATCAAAATGCAGAGGAAAGTAGAATCAGAACACCTCTACTTTTCTGTCTAAAATTGTGTAAAAACTGATGGTGCTCCTGCAAATCATTTTGATGATACTGTCTTTATTGAGAGAAATCAGTTCTATCTGTTCTTTTGACACTTACACTTGCAGAAAAAACAAAGATTTGTTTCTTTTCCCTGGTGATATGTATATTTCTGCTCATTCACCTTCCTTCTCTAAAGCTTTAAAAGAGAAAATATCCATCCTCTGTCTCTCTGAAAGCCAGTACTCACTGCTGATGAGAAGCTGCAGGAACACTCAGGGCTTCGTACAGAAGTGCCCATGTTACTCATGGTTAGAGAGCATCCAGTGACCTCCCTGTTGCAGCAGCATGCTGCGATGTGAGACTATTGAGTATCCTTCAGTTTAGTGGTAAAATCCTTCCTAATAGTAAAATCCCAGCTTTAGATACCTCTAAAATAACTGACATTACTTTCTAGTGCCTACAGATTGTCACAGTGGAAGCTCCATGTGGTGCAGTGCCTCAGCAATGTTTCAGCTCACTGTCACGGGTTGCTTGTGGAAGAAGTGCCTTCCGTGGTGGGCTTCATACCTTGCATGGTGGAGATAAAGGATGCAAAGCTGGGTGACTGCTTCCTCATGCAGTCAACTTTGCATGCAGGAGACTTGTTGCCAAGATGTTGTTCAGTCCTCCTCGGCCATCTCTCTCCAACGTGTTGGGGAGTTTTCATTTCCCTTCTGTTCTCTGGATAACAGTGGAGGAGAATGTGCTTACCCAGGTACCACTCCTGCT
>NW_010413394.1:89180-137904 GCF_000710305.1 Buceros rhinoceros silvestris | reverse complement strand
CCTGATCCCCCCGCCAATCCAGCTGTAACTGTAACATGTCCTAGACAGTGTTGCGTGTGTCCTGTGCATGGACAGACAAATGGAAGGTTTCCTGAGAAATCCATGATGCTGAAGTACAAGGTGACAGAACTGTAGGGAGTTCAGCTGGTATTTGGGAAGTGACCCTGGAGGATAATTTCTTTTCTGGCAAACACTTAAGGCACAGCCAGGAGAATTCAGCTGCAGGACTCAAACAACCCTCATTGACATGCTCGATTGCTCGTATGCCGACTGAGAGGGGTTTGCCTTTCCCTATTGCATCTACAAAACAGGACTTACATGCATGGAGAAGAATGTGCTCCACAGGTTTTATTTCCTGAGGCAAGAAAATCAGTGAGGTTTAGCAATGCAGAGAAGTCTCATGGGTATTCTGAACAAAACTGTGTCACACACTGTGTAATTTGGAAGAAATAAAGAAGGAATTGCTCAGTGGTCTCAGAAACAGGGTATTGCAAATACAGAATTATTGGAAGGGGATTTCTCAATACTTTCCTGGGAGCAGTTGTCCCCGTGCTGTAGATTTGTGTCATTTGTAATGGGGCTTTTCAGTAAGACACTATAATATAACAGTAATATCCAGAGTTCTAATAGAAAATTATTAGAAATAAATGAAATGGGCTCAGTCATTTGCAGCAGCAAACTTTAGGGCGAACTGCTGCCTTGTAGTTCTTAAAGGCAGGGAAGACATTTTCCTTGAGAGCAAACCCAGCCAAAATTACAAACCAAAATTACAGGATGTCTTCTGCTGGAACCAGCTGTGCTGCAGCTGACAGAGACCAGAGAATTCATGAACTTTGGTGTGGTGTGCTGAGGTAGCTTGGTGTTCTTTTGGCTTCTGCATTTCTTCTGTGTTATGTATTATATTTTCATAAATTAATTTCTAATTACTAACATTTTTTAAGACTCTGAAGGAAAATAAAGCCTGAACCAAGGAACGTTGTTTACCTGTGTGTTTCACCCTAAGTGCTAGGAGATTTCCTCTCTGTGCCCGAGCAGTCCCTGTTGGAATGACGGGCTGGTGATAGGTTTGTTTTTCAGTTGCTTCTGTCACGAAGCAGAGGTCAACAGGGCCAGGGCATGTGTGTGAAGGCATCCAGAAGAGAAATAGCTCCTCCTGACCGTTAATCGTGTGCAGATCAGACTGGTTGTCACTTACTGTTCTCAGAGGGACTTAAGAAACATGATATTGGAGATTATGGCTGAATTTCCGAATCACGGCTTTGCTGTTCTGTGCTGTATCACTGGCTGCACTAGGAACGTTGTGACCTTTTTGCGTCACATTTCCCTGGATGTTAGCTGAAGTTCAACTTTAATTTAAACTTAGATCTAAGCTTTGGTGAGAGAGACCCAACTGTGAGAAACTTTACCCAGATGCCAGATCCCAACATCTTTCTTCTCTGTCCCAGTAGCCAGGAAGCCTGAGAATTCCCTAGACAGGGCTGGACTCACAGTGAGGAGTACAGGTTTTGCTTTTAAGTGCCGCTGGTGAGAACTATATTCCTGACAGTTAACTTGAGGAGACATCTCTGGATATCTGGTTTTCAAGCTGTCATTAATGTCAGCCTTTTAAAATTACCTTTCAGTGCCTTTGCTCAGAAGTTGTTTCTTTTGAATAGCGCTGGTGTAGCCTTTCTTCATTCTAAAGCGGGGGCCTCTGGGACATCTAGTATGTTTTAGTCAAGCTCAGATTGTCGTCTTGTTTCTAGTGAGTCCTGTGTGGTGATTAAATCTTAGGAGAAAAGAAGTACAGAAAGAATAAAAATTCTTAAAGAGCGATGGGTTAGCTCAGCACAAATACTTTTTCTACTTGAAGGGAATGGGGCCTTGAATAGTACCTCTGTCTGGATTCACAATGCAGGTCTCTGTGGGAGGATCAAAGGAAGCAGAGATAATGCAGAGATACTGGATTTGTAACATCGTACTGTTACAGCACTTAATTTCTGAGATCATACTCCAGTGGCGGTGTTTTCTTTTACTAGTAGGATCTTGAAAACCGGTCAGACATTAAAGGAGAGGTAACATGGGATTAGGATTTCTCCTTATCATGCACAACAGTTGGTATTAGAGTTACAGTTAGAACAGCAACGAGCAAGGAAAATGCAAGATGGGAATGTTTGGAGTTGTGCCAAGGGCAGGTGCCCTACACACAAGCCGCACAACCACTGCACCTCTTGGCCTACAGTTGAGGGAGCAACCACAGCAGTGCCAGCCATCTGTTGAATTGTTCCTCTTCAGGCACTCCTCTCTCTCGGCAAATTGGTAAGAAGAAAAATCCAAAAACTTCGAAGGATCAGTGATTTGTAACCTCTGAGAGTGATTTAGACCATAAGCAGGAATTTGATCTTCTCTAGACAAAAGACCCCAAAAATGTAGCAGTGGTAGTCACTGAGAAATAAGCTAGCACTTGAATGGAACCTTGGCAGAGTAAGTGATATAAGTCATTTGGTTTCAGGAAAGATGTTACGTTTGTGTGGTCTGAAAAAAAAACAATGATAAAAAAGTACTCATTTTTCTTTAAGTGGACCATGAAACCATGACCTCATTGAGCTGAGCGAATCAAGCTCATATACCAATACCAGTTTTGCTTGGTAGCCATTGTATGAGGTGTAAAATTTAGACAGGAATAGATTGATTGACTTCTCAGGGAGAGGAAAGCCATCAAGTGCTCAGATATGTCTGAAAGCAGATAACGTGACAATACTCAAACCAGGACAATATTCTTGTGGATCTGTGATGCATCAACTGCTGTGGACCTTCAGGTGGGCAAAGACGGTGGTGTAGTTACTGCTTCGACTCAGAACGAGCAAACGTGAATGTAAGGGTTGACTTATACAGTCCTGCAATCAGTATTTCAGTGAGCCCATGAAAATGTAGTTAAACCAGCCAGTGTTCAGGTACAGTGGGAGAGATCCAAATCTGAGCACTGGTGTGAGAAATGCACTTCCCAGCTTTTGAATCTACTGCAATAGTCTTAGTTCTAAGACTGAAGTCTTAGAATGCAATAAAAACTCCAACATTTAATGAAAAATGAACTTGCAGGGGGAAAAAAATTACATATCTTCTTGTATAAATATGCAGTTCAGAGTCAGGGATTTTTTTCGGCCTCGTAGATATAAATACTCAAGCACTTTGCTGCCTCCGTCCTCTTTGTAAGAAAATTGATAAATGGGGGGCAAGGTTCTGTGCATACTAGAGACACTTGTTTTACTTGACTCTTTAAAAAAAATGCCCTCGCTTAGCAGAGACACAGATGCCAAAAAAGTTGTTTCCAAAGTTGAGAATATTTCCTCTAATTTGAATTCAGCCTTGATGATTTGTCTTGAATCCAAAACAAGATGGAAAATAATTCAGGGTTTGACACTTCAATTTCAAATGTCCTTCTTATCCATTTCTTTATATCCTCCCTTTTTCCCTCTTGTCCTTGCTTCGAAGTCAAGCCAAACTCACAATTTTGCTTGCTTTTGTCTTGAGACCTGTTAAACCCCCCTGGTTTTCCCTGTGGTTTTCTTTTGGATTCTAAGCTGGCTTCAGTTTGTGGTTCAGAGCCAGTTCCAGGTGGCCTGGGGATTACAAATGCCTTGCCAGCAGAACAAAGGAAACTGCTTTGTGAACTCGAGCAAAGCTAAACCCTTCTTCACATTTCCAGTCAAGAGAGTAGGCCCAGTTTGTAACTGGTCCCTTGAAACAGGGAATTACAGATCTTGGTTTCAGTGTGAAAACCTAAGACAATTTTTTTTCTTTGTACTACGGAATGATTATTCCTTTTCTTCCTTCTTCCTGTTCCCCGTATGACCACCTCCTATAGAAATGGGACCCGTTGGAAATGGACTCCCCTGGAAATGAATGGTTTGGAAACCTCTCAGAAAAAACAACTTATTTCCGTTCCTTGTGAAAGTGGTCTGTCTGCAGTCAGCCAGGTTCATTTGGGTTCTAATGGTCTTTAGATATGTACAACAATTCTTACGCAGCCTCACAACACCGAGATCACCACTGGAAGCCTGCCAGCATCTTCCTCATCCACCTGGAAGATGCTTCCTTTTTATTCCTTTCAGCCGCCACTTCTGACAGCAAAACACCCATTACCAGCTTTGCTGTTGTTCTCTCTTACTCTTCTTGTAGTCTAGCTTTTCTCACTGAATGTGGTCATATCACCTTTCCGGCCAGTCTGCTAACTGCTGGGAGCACTGACCTTCCCCACCAAGCTCCATGACCATGTACTGAAAACTCAAGCGGGTCCTCCTCTTTATAATTCTCGTTGGCCATCTGTTTAGCTTTTAGAAGAAGAAAAGCAGTAAATGCAGGATTCATGCTAGTCAGTCTTCACACCTTTGCCAAAAAAACCCCACCAACCACCATTGCTCTGAACAACTTCAGTACAGTTCATCTAGGAGAGTGCTTTTGGACAGAGAGTTCCTGAGGGACCTCTGTAGGTGAGATCCCACCACCTCAGTGACCTCGGTGGTGGCCAGCACCATAGTATTCCTGTCTGTTACCCAAGGGTTAAAACAATGCCATAGTTACCATCGACTGCTTTGTGATCTCCTGATTTCTCCCTTAAACTGTCACCTTCTAGAGAGCCCTGTTTGTTCTCCAGGCCCCACAAAGGAGAGAAGACAGCGCGTTCTCACGTACCAGTGAAACCAAATGCACTTTTTTCCGCAAATTACAGTTCAAGTTATAAGGGTAAAATGAACAGGTTCATCTGCTTCCCTCACAGAATGAACTTGGTGAATTCCATAGCAATCTTCTGGTTAAAACAAAGGGAACGTATCTTTTTAGGAAGCTCTGTCTCATAGCATCTGAGCTGACAGAAAAATAGTAGCCATGGGAGTCTCCAAGAAGACATCCCTCAGACCCATCACCTGCCCAGAGCACTGGAGTGATGAAATCCAAGCCATCCTGGGGAGCAGCTTGTCTAGCACAGGGAGGAATGGCTCATATCTTCTAGAAACCAGTTCCCAGATTTCTACCTCGTAATTGAGAAAAATTGTGAGGCTGATCAAACTGCATAACTGAAATACAAGTTAGCCCAGCCTGACTCGATGAAAGCAAGGCTGCGGCTTCATCCACTGGAATTCCTGCAGAAGTTGCCTTTTTCTGAATTACCAGCAGTAGTAGTAACGTGAGTAGCTGGTGAAGACGCATTCATCAAGCTTTCACATCTATTGCTGTTGGCTTAGTGAGGACTTTCTTCATCATGAACCTGAATAGATTTATTGTCTCGGTCATGGAGTGTGAACAAAAGTGATAGTACTCACCAGGCACTTAGTTTTCTCAATTCTACTCAATTCTAATTGTAACTAATGGAAAGAGTACTACATTTTTAGGTCATGGTTCCAGGAGGCATTTTAAATAGAAGTAGCCTGCAGCGCTGTTCAAAATACGGTCTAAATAATGCAAGATTGTTAGCAGAAAATACAGCACTATTAGACGACACCAAGTAATGGACAACTATGCAAAGCCGTTATTCTTGATTAGCCCAGATCACTATTACCGAGGGCCCGTGACCTTGTTTGCACTCAGTAATACTTGTGGTCGTTCAGGAAGGTTAAATAATCGTTACTGATTAATTGCCATTGATTATACCGAGTGGTTGTATCCATATTTTGTGGAGTTTCAGTGCTGTTTGCTTCCTACAAAAGGAAATAGTTTGGGGGAAAGCTGACTTATGTTCCCTCACTCTTGTCATCATCATGGTTTGGCTTCGCGGATGAAGATTTGGGAAGGGCTTTCCCCACGCTTACTGCAAGCGCGCTGATGGCTGAAAAGGCCAATGCGGGATAGGCAAGACCGGTTGCAAAGAACACACCAGAAAGTCTCCTTGGGTGGTACAGTCGAGGCACGGTTCTTTCTGCGCTGTCTTGTCTCTTTTGAAAAGCCCATCCAGAATGATGCGGTTTTTCAGGCCAGAGAAGTTTTGTCTCAGGTAAAATAGCATGTTTTGTGCAGTTTGCGAGGATGAGAATTCTTTATAGCCTCCCAACTGAAACGCATCATGGCAGCGTGCAAAGCAAGCCGTTCACTCCGATGTGGGGGACAGGGAAAGTCGCCACTGATTTTGTTACGTAAACGTACAGGTGGCATTTTGAAGAGAAGGGAGCAGGAAGGGGAAGTCGGGGGTTCTGCAGAAGATTGCCAGTTGATTTGCCTTGCAAATACCTGCTCGTGGCGCACCTTTGACAAGAAACCATTTGCCCAGCGTTTTGTCAGTGCTTGTTTAGCACGAAGCTTGGAGCCGTGATGAAGTGTCCCGGTAGACCTCTCTATTTTTTCCTAACTGCCAGCCCGCTTGACAGTGACATGTTGAAATGTTGCATAAGAAAAGATTTGTTACAGGGCATGTTGGGTTTTTTTTTTAATTAAAAACATAGTCGTGGGTCTAATTGGAGGGAGTAAGCAGCCAGTATCGGGAGTGTCAGGGTTTGACTGATGGATCACTTTCCAGGAGCACCGGGCCGTTTTTGTCTTCTGTGCCACCTTCTTGCCTTGGCTGAACCCGTTTGCAGCAGCTGTGATGGAAGAGGCAGCGGCAGAGACAACCCCTCCTGCAGCAGCTCCCCACAGCTCCCTTTGGTGGGAGTAGCCACCCAGCACGTCGGCTTCACTCCCGGCTTTTTTGCTTGTGGGGTGGTCAATTAAAATGACAAAATGATGCACGACGGGAGGAAGAGCCTCATTATATCGTCGCTTGAACTTTGTAGCTGGCTGTCACAGCTGGTGAAGGGCAGGGGCTGGCAGTCCGGGTGCAGCGATCCTCTGCGCAGTGCTTCACAGCAACACCAGGACAGACCCCGGCTGGGGCTTTTGTGTGGGGTGTCCGACAGCTCTGCTGAAGGGGCAGGTCTGGAGGAAGTGAATTTAACCCTGTTCTCACGATTGTGGGGTTGTGTCTATTCTACCCCATCATCAAGACAAAACAGGCGTAGCTCACAACCCGCTTGCCCGGGTTTAATCGCCAGGGTTCTCTGGCGATGGGGCAGACAAGGCTTCGAAGCACTAAGGATTGCGTTTTTCAGGGGTTTAAGGCCGGAGTATATCCGTGTAACCACCAGCTGGATGTGCTGGGTGTCTGTGCTGGGTGCCCGTGCTCTGGCAGAGGCTGCAGGACCCCTCTGCGGGGAGCTGAGGGGCTGCCCCCAGCCGGACACAGCCGGTTCCAGCCAGTTCCAGCCGGTTCCAGCGGCACCCCACAGGTCAGCGCTGAGCCCCTCAGCTGGGCTGGGGACAGGGCAGAACGCTGCTGGGCAGTGAGCGGTGAGGGGAGAAGAGTGAGGAACAGCCCTGGACACCGAGGGCCGGGCAGGAGGAGGGAGGAGGTGCCCCAGGCCCCCATCGGAGACTCCCCAGCGGCCATGGAGGGAGCCCGGGGAGCTGGTTTTCCTGACAGGAACTGCGGCCATGGAGGGACCATGCTGGAGCAGGGGAGGGTGTGAAGAGGAGACAGCAGGGAGGAGCGTGATGGACTGACCACAACCACCATTCCCCACCCCCTACACCACTGGGGGAGGGAGAGGTGGAGGAGTTAAAGAAGGAGGTGAGGGGAATGCATTCACCTTTTTGTCTTTCTCGCCATCCAATCCTATTTTAATTCGCAGTTAATTAAATTAATTTTTTCCAAGTTGAATCTGTTTTGCCTCAGACAGTAATTGGTAAGAGATCTTCCTGTCTTTATCTGAACCCGTGAGCTTTTTCATCTTACTGTCTCCTTCCCATCCTGTTGAGGGGGAGTGAGAGCCGCTGGGTGGACAGTTGGGAGCCAGTCCAGGTCAACCCACCACAACATCACATGCTGTAGGGTTTTACACGTAACCCTTCTTCTCAGATGTGTAGCACTGCGTACTGGGGTGAAGTCTCCTAAAGGTGGGAGAGAAGGAGTGCACGTGGCACACAGAGTAAATGGGACAGCATATCCTGACCAACGCTTGAGATGCCAAGGTTCCTGTGTTCATGGATTTGCAAGCTTGGAAGAGCTGCTCTGCTGGGTTGCAGAGCTTGTTAACAACATTTCTACAGCATGCATCATAGTAAATCAGGAAAGAGCCTTCACATTTTCTAGTAATTCGTCTGTGTTGGGAATGCGGTCAGTATTTGAATGTGTCACTGAAGTGCTTGTAAAGATGAGAGCTTATCAAAGAAACTTACTGTGCTGAAGCAAACATGGTAAAAAGGAGGTAGGATAAATGAAAACATCTTTCTGTCCCTGCAGAAACTCCACATATTGCATGAAGGTGTCCATGTCCTTGACGGTAGCTGAGAATGAGTCTGGGCTTTGCTACAACAGCAAGATCAGATATCTGGAAAAGTCAGAAGTCACGAAGAAAAAGACAATCTCCTGTCCTGATATTGAGGATTACAAAACAGGAAGTCAAGAGCCGGATGTAGTGTGGTACAAGGTAACTATTCTTGTCTTATTGCTATTGTACCGGAATTTAACAAAACTTCCCCTGTTTTTAGTCTGAAGCTTAGAGGTGGCCTATTCTGAGCCTGCAGTGGTTTGTGACTGGTCTGGAGGATGCTCTCCCAGTATTACAGGAGTAATTCTAAACTTCAGACAAAACTACCCAGCACAGTCATTGTCTAACAGAAATCAGAATCAGTGAGGATGTTCTGTGCGGTGCCACATTCCGAAATCACCGTGCCTCTTTAGCAGTTTCCATCTTGGGGGGATGTCTCCCTACCTGATACTGTAGTAGAAACACAGGGAGTCAACCTACAATGGAGCCAAAGGTGTATCAGCACTACCAGCTTCAGTACTGATACCCAATTAATTTTTATGAAGTCTGTGGATAATTTCACCAAGGCTTGTTAATTTTTACCAGAGTCTGCTGGGTAGTTTCACAGAGATGCATTTACTTTTCCTGAGGTTCATTGAGTAATTTTACTAAGGTCTGTTAATTTTAACTGAGGTCTGTTAAACACTTTTAACTACTAAGACAGGTAGCTCAGCCCAAGGCCTGTCAAGTATCACACACCATTTTCAGCAGCAGATGTGTAGCTCCCCAAGTAAACAAGAGAATGACTAAAATATGGGTTGACAGGTAGACATCAGGTACCAAGACCATAGCAAGGTCTGGAAATTTTACCTGCTGCCTGGACTTCAACCAAAGTCCGATATTTGAAAAACCCTTAGGTATGAGTTGCTGCAGGAAACAATGGAGAAGAATAAAATTGCTGAGAGTCAGAGAGAACAAGAAATGGTTGGGCAAGAGGAAGAGCTCAGTGGGGCCATGGAAAATAGAGCTTGGATTGTAGGGATAATGGTAGAATGAGTTTATGACAAACCCGATTCAGGTAGTGAAGACAGAAACACACAGACTAGTTAAATTCTGAATTTTGAGTGCTTAATTTGCCAACCTTAATAACATTCTTTAAAGATGGTTGTCTTGTGTGAAGTAAGTAATATGTGCGGAGCTGCAGATTTATTTCCTCCTTAGGAAGTTGGATCAGAAAAGAGCAATTATAAAAGTTGTCAGCTATTTCTATCTTTTACACATGTTCTCTCTTACAGTAACAAGACGTGTGCCATAACCCACTGTTAGTATAAACAGAGTTTTTCTTTCAGCAATTGAAGCTGTTTCTCTCAGCATATGGGTGGATATCTTCAGTGCTGCTTATGCATAAAATGTATTTATTCTCTTAAGTCTGAAATCTTGGAGGAAGTAGGGTACCAGAAAAAAGCCATTTCTTGCCCTATCTACCTGGGTATTACTGAACACCAGATCACTGAAGATCTCGTTCTTTTTCAAGAGCACACTGCAAAAATAGTCTGGCGGGAATAATCTTCACCTCTCATGGAGCAGAAATTGGTCTGAGGAAGATGCATGTACAACCCCACATCAACGATGCATTGTGCTAACCAAGAAAGGGAACAGAAGGGTCGTTGTTCCATATAGCCACGTGTGTTACCTGGGTCGCACACGCAGGTGTGACACCAGGCTGGAGTGTGACAGCTGACTGACAAGTCATCACTGTGGTGAAACTGAGCAGAGTTGATGAGGCTGGGTGATAACAGTGAGACAATCAAAGTTGACAAGCTTTAGTCTGGCTTGTTAATGAAAAGAGACATTAGTGGAAAAACCTGCTACATGTACCTCCTTATCCATAATTAACAAAAAGGTGCCTTCGGTTCAGTGCTTAGGCAATGCCTACGCTATCTGGACCTGAGTGGGGAAGCTCCGTAATGTGAAATGACAGCATTACTGTTACGCAGGAGGTATATATGTCAGGTTATCCCTTCAAACTTATTCCTGAAACAGGGTTTTGAAAAATATTCTAGCAGATATTGTGGTACTAACTGTTAAGAGAAGTTTGCCTATTCAAAAGAGCCTAAGTCCATTTTCTAGAAAACACATGATTAGTTGGATTTCAAAATAATATGATGAGTGCTGGGGCAAGCCCTACAAACCTCATTCTGAGACTTAATGTTAAGCTGTGTGAGGCAAAGTGTAACTAAAAGCAGGTCCCTTCACTCAAAGAGTAGCATAAAGTAGTATTTCACTTCAGGATCTGACTCACCTTCTGAAGAAGGCATCTGTTTCCAGTCACTGCACGCTCGATCCTCAAGTTTTTTCCCCTCTACCTTTGTGATTAAGTTTGACGCGTACATGACGGTATAATCAGCCACCTTCGTGTGTGAATCTGCTCCAGAGGCACTAGGGGCCAATCCCTTTTCTTTCTGCTTACATATTTAGAGAATTGCATCCAAGGGAAAGCGTAAGTTCTCCAAAGCAGAACAGCAGATAAATAAGTATGAGGAAGTCCTTGAGGTTCCTTCTTTATACATTTGGCTTATAAGAGAAATCCTGGGGTTCACAAAAACCTGCCAGTTCGCTGGTCGTCGGAGAGTTTGGACTTGTGACTGATGAAATACCATTAGACAGGACAGTATTGGTGCAAGTCCTCCATGTGCAGGACTCGGTCTGCCTTCCAGAAGGCTTCTCTATGTGGAGGGATTAATGAATCTTGAGTAAATAATTGCATCCATTTAACTGTAATTTAAACATGCTCTTAAAATAATTATGCCTGACTAGATCTCCACATGCACACTCAATAAGTAATAAAACATTTGTTATGAGGATTTGTTTTAACAGTAGTACGAACTTCACTTCTGGCTAGAACTGCGCTGCATGGACTATTTTTTTTTAAAGATTTCCACAATTAATGCCATTTATATAGACACAGCTCTGTTACACCCGTTAGAACTGTTTTCACAAGAGGCGCAAGGGTTTTTTTGAAATAAGTGTATGTGTGAAGACACGATTGAATGATTGGGATTTAACAGTAAGAGCAATTTCAACAAAAGATCAACTGGCAGAGGAAGAGGGTATATTACATCTCGAATGAGGAGTCTTAATCCATTTCCACCATGTCTTTTCTAGTACCGGGTTGAAGGAAGGGCTGTGGAAACAATCAAAATGTCAGGTGAAGGCCAGGTGGTTGTTATCTGCCCTACAAAAAGTAGTTACTGAGGTGCTGCCTCTTAAATTTCAAGGATGAGAAAAAGAAGCAGAATAGTGCACAGCTTAATTGGGGGGAGAAAGGAGAACAAAGCATTTAGGATGTCTAAGGAGAACATGCTAGAAAAAGAAACCTACAGATTGTTCTAGCAGGTGAACACGGTGCAAAAGCAGAGCAGAGCAATGAATTGGTTGAAGAGGCAACAGGCGTATCATTGAGCACTTGCCTTTTTGGAGAAATTATCTGACTTCTGACAGTAAAATCCAGATTTTTTCACAACATCAAGACTCAGATTTTTTTTGTTGTTGTGGATTTGTTTCCTGGCCATTTTTGTTGCTCAAAGTACAAATCATTATGATTTTCTACCTTCTCCCTTTTTTGCTTTTACTGGTGTGTATTGAACTAGTCTGTCAAAACCAGGGATAATAAAATGGGTGTTTTTAACACGTTTACAAAGCCCACATAGTCACTAGAAGAAAAATTAATTAGCTAGAAGTTTGGAAGGAAAGGCTTATAAGTAATTTTTAGTATGAAGTGTTTAAAGTAGATACAAAAAGAAATAATTAGGAAATTAGTGGTGCAACTCCAGCAGAACAGTTCTTCTCTGTAAAAGCACGATATCTCACGAAGTCATTACTCTCTGTAGTAGTAAGGGTGTCGCCCTTCTTGTTACAGACATGTGGTATATAAAAATATAAAATGCATGAAAATGTATCTTCGACCTCTTTGCTCCCGTACTTTTTAAAATAAAATAGAGAATATGAAACCAGTAATATATGACAGGGTCTTTCAGAGCTGCACTGGAAGGGTGCGTGTCTGAAACACGCCTACTTTGTGTATTCTGGGAATTGTATTCCTTCTAAATTCGGATTGAATAGAACTGAATCATATTCTCTGCCCAGCATTCAGATTTAGTTACTCCAAGTAGGTGTTTGATGTAGCTTAAATAGGACTAAAAAATAGAATGCGAATCAGAAAGGATTTAACGGCTTTTTTGGGCTCAGCTCTGTGTCCTGCATGCGTCTCAGTGATGTCAGTGCATTTTATAATGAGAATAAGCTCTGACTCTTAGCACAGCAGGTAGGATCTGGATTCTGATCATCCTCTGTCATCGGTGTTAAATAAAGTTCACATGCAAGTCAAGATTACACTTTCCTTACAACCATACTTTGGAAACAGAAAGATAACCGGAACACTGTTACCTTCAGTCGTATCACACCATTTCAGAATCCAAAATCTGACCATATTGTAACTACATTTGTCCTGCAAGGGATAGGGTTAAATGCTTCAGTGTTCCGTTTACAAATGCAATGCCAGAAGCTCTCAGTCCCATCTTTTTATTTCTTTACTACGATCCTTTAATTTGGAATCTAACATTGTGGATTTGGACTGTCTGTGGAGTCCCACAAAAAAATTATATTTGTATCATTCGGATCTCTCACTGTCATCCAATACATTTGCATGTCAGTGTTTCATTGTCTGGTTGTTTTCTTAAAGGAAAGCATTGTTCTGTTTTGGTTGCTCCATTTCTGATGCTGCTGTTGCAGACAAGCAGAAAATGGGGCATAGGTCTGGGCCATTTACAGGAATCCCTGAAGCTGCTGAGCCTGAGGTAACTGATGCGAGGTTGTCCCTTGCAGTCTGAGAGCTTATTCCGTGTTGCCACCTGAGAGAGGGAATAGAGGCGCAATAAAGGTACTCACACCCCGTGTTGCTTTGTGTGCTCTGAGTACAGAATTAGCCAGAGCCTCCAGGACTGTCGGCAGTACTGAGAGTACTGAGTGTTTTAGAGAAGTGAGAAAAGTGTAATTGTGTTTGTAGGCAGAACAGGCTTGATGTTAAAGTGATTAGAGACAATAAATATATAATCTTAAGGCACTGTTTTAAAGAGACAATGATCAGATTGTGCCTGAGCTTTTAGTTCAGGGCATCCCAAGAGGTGTTCAGTCATGAGTACCGTTAGGTGGAAGATGACTGATGTGGCCACAAGGATTTGGTATGTTAGGAATGGGAGAGCCTCTTCTTGCACTGTATCACACAGTATACAGAAGGACTCAAATGCTGGTCCAATAGGACCACAGTTCATAGTGATGAACTGAAATCTGCCAAAGAGCAGCTAAGCTTTGCCTGGCGAAGAGAGTGACAGTTGCAAGCCATCAGTACCATGTACTCCATCAGAGAACACACATGAGGGTGATGCCACAAGAGCCCAGTGACAGGAAAAGGCTGAATCAAAGAGCATCGGGGCCAGAGAAGCCAGTGAGGAAACCAGGCTTCCTGAATTCTCTTGCTCATAAAACTGCTGCTGTTCTCCCTGTTTTCTTCTGTCAGTAAATGGTTCCAGCCCGAGACTGTGTCTAAAGTTTGTCTTCAGGTTAACTTATAACAGACGTTGTCCTTACTCCCTACAGACAGAGATGCAATTTAATGGTGCCTCCTAAAGCAGAGGTCTTGGCAGCTGTTTATCATTAAAAAGAGAAGATACTTAACCATTGCTTTGGGGCACCACGTATTCAACATGGCCCATGTGATACAGTGGGCATTACTGAACCTTAAAAACATTTCTATCTCCAACTTAATTCCAGATTCAAATGTCTGTGCTTTCTAAAATTGTATTTGAATTTGAATTGCAAAGTATATTGAGATGGTTGTTTACTTATGTATAATACTGAAAATCTGATCCGGCAACATTGTCTTATGTCATACACACTGGGTAATTTTGGCAATGGATTTTTTCCTGCAGGAATGTAAGCCAAAAATGTGGAGAAGCGTTGTAATTCAGAAGGGAAATACTCTCTTAATACAAGAGGTCCAGGAAGAAGATGGAGGAAATTATACCTGTGAACTCAAGTTTGAAGGCAAGCTTATACGACGAACAGTTGAATTGAAGGTTACTGGTAAGAATCTCTGTACTATGCCAATAGAAAAAAAATGAAGCTCTGAAATAATAAGTGGTTTTCATGTCAGTGAATCTGTTTGATAGAAGTAAGACTGAACCAAATCCCAATAGCCGAGTCCCAGACTAGGGGGAATTTGTATCAAGACCTTATAAAATTCCACAGAAGACTACCTCTACCTTTTGCTCCATAGAAAACCTGGAAATGCTGGTGTCCTGGTTTGAGTTAGAACAGAACGGATTCTGTTCACTGATTTCACTTCTCAGCTCAGTCTCTCCCAAGTCACTGCACTGTCTGAAGGTAACGGCATGTTTTTGCAGACAGTGTCTGCTCTAGCAGTGACAGCGCTTGGTGTTTACAGTCACTACCAGGGACTGGGATGCAGAAAGGCTCTTGCTTATACTTGCTCCTGTGCAAAATTTGAAGGTGCAGGAGCCAGAAGCACCATTTTAACTGGCTGTTGGAAAGGGTAATCACAAGAGGTAATGATATGCCAGACTACTGCAGCAGCTTTACTAAAGATGTGATTGTACAAGGCGGCCTGGCCAAAGTTAATTGCAGATGAGAGAGCAGTGGTGGACTAGGTGAAGAATGACTGTATTTGGTATTCATAGGAGTGTGGCTTAAGCATTTGTTTCAAGTAGAATCTAGTAGGTGAGACTTTTGATGAGGGGCAAAGCCCTGCTCTTATCAGTTAGTTATCCAGCAAATATTTAAGCGATCTTGCAGTGAAGTCATTAGAGCTGTTAGAAGTACTGCCTTAACTCCCCGTGCCAGAATGTCAGGGCTGTTGCCTGACTGGCTGTGGCTGTGCAAGGGAGCTGCGAGGACAGCTTCTGCCAGTCCTCGGGCACTGCTTTCCTCAGATCCAGTCGTGCCTTCTCACTTTCGCAGACCCAAATAGAAAAGCTCAGTGGCTCAGTTAGAAGTAGAAGGGGAGTTCATGCTCTGTTTCTTCTCTCTGTGGCTAAGTCATGATATTCGCTAGTACGAGGTAATTTGGAAGGAAAAATCTCTGGAGTCGTAGATAGAAGATGAAAGCCATCACTGTAATGCCTGGCCACAGTAAGAAAGGCAAAGAGATCTGAGTTGTACTGGTAGATGAGCAAAGCAAAACCTGAACAGGTAAAATGGCATTTGTAGGAAGGGGTGGTTGGACTAAACGTGGAGTGCTGTGCTGGCTGGGGATGTTATCTGATGGCTTCGGTGGTTCAGGTATGGGCAAGTGTGACTAAGATGGTAAAAAGCTTCAGAGGCTATAGCTCTTTGGGGTTGTTAGGAAAAGGCTTCCAGCCTGGAATATATGGGGAAAATATTTTGACACAAAGTATTTATAGAGACAAACCCCTGAGCTACAATACAGCACTAATGAGCAGTGCCTAAATTTTGGTGTTTGGGTGCATTTAACAAGAAGAGGTTGTCAACAAAACAGCTTTTTCATCGCTAGTTCTTCGTGGGTTTCTTGTATTATGCAGACAGATGTGAAACAAGTCTTGTCAGCCTTTTTTGCTGAAGAAACACAACAGCATTATCTCTTAGCAAGTAATGTGTAACCCTTCAGTCTATGTAAAAAAATTATAGGAATATATATATTTACCTTTTCACTCTGCCTGTTGTGGACAAACAAGTGAGATTAGCAAGTGTGATCCAGGGTTCTAAAGCCTAAAAATGTAACAGAAACTCAGTTTTTAATTAGATAATAAAGTGGAGTGCACCCACGTAGAAAAAATGAACATAATAAAATAAAGTTACAGATAACTAACAGTATCAGAATTTATTACTTTTTAATAAAATTACAGATATTCAGGAATATCAGAAATCATAATCATTCAAATTAGTGTTGCTGAATGCCAGTGTTTACTGAAGAATAATTATACTTTTCAGATAAAATGAAAAACCTAAACATAAAAAGTCGTGTTGGTTTTGAAAGGCAATTTAAGCCACCTGCTGTTTTCTCCAGCCCTACCAACCACTCCACTCTGTCTAGTACGTAGCAATGTTTCAATAGCTTTGAGGATGAAAAGGTGCAATTGAGAAAAATACCTGCTATGTTTACCTGCAGCTTCAGCACTCTTTTTTGCTTTTCAAGGGCTGGTCTGTAAGGAAACAGGCTTAGAAGATGTAAGCAGATGTATGTTGGAGGCTGGGGAAAAGGTGATCCCCCACCCCGAGGAAGGAGCAAACCTGCTCCAAAGGGGTGGCCTAGGGTTCCTCTGGCAGATGGGGCTGTCTTGAAGGGATGTGCATTTCCATGGACAGCTCTGCAAGTGGGAGAGATTGTCTTGTTCTTTCTGTTCCCCGTGAAAAGAAGTGATGTGTGAACTTGTGCTGGTGAATTATTTTCCAGTTTGACAGCAGAAGGTGGCCATCTGACTGACCTCTGAAACTGCTGGTGGTAGATTGGAGTGACATGCAGGAATTACTGCACCACTCTGTCCAGCAACACTGTCCTCCAAGTTTTCTTGAACTTCTGCTCCATCATATTCTTCATAGGCTGCTAAAATGCCTGGTTCTTCCTAAAAGTCATTTATGCAGCACTATTTGTTTTGATCGTCATAAATGACAAATTATTCCACATGGTTACATGAATCAAATGATTCTGCCTGAATTCACTCCTTGCTCATAGTTTTTCAATTAAATTCCTTCAAACCTCATTACATCGCACACTTTCCAAATTACAGCTGCTGGTGGTGCTAGATTTTGTTTGTGTTCTTTGGACCCCTTTATTAGCACGAGCAGTTGACGGTGATTTGCGATTGTTAAGCCAGGGGGGTGAATTTGGTTTAAAAATGCAGAGGGTTAATCATGCTCTCCAGCAGCTCTAGGGACATACAGTGGCAAGCCACCGCAGAATAAGTGAGGATGTGAGCTGGAAGGACATCCACCATTTGGTGGTAGTTGCTTTCCTGCACGTCTGTAAGCCTCAGTAAGCTGGGTGTGCTATTTTACACCATTGGTAATGGAGTCTAGTGGCGTATTGACAGGGATCAGTACAAATGTACACCTGCAGTGATCGGTAAGTGCCCTACGCCTTATCAGTTTACAGTAGATAAAGTATTGGCAACGGAATCATACAAAAGGCGTGTTGACTGACAGCATTTTTGGCTGTTAACAATTTCTGGAACAATCACACCAGAAAGCGTTAAGATAAATTAAAAACTTACTTGAATTGAACTGAAATCATGTCTTTTGGAACTCAGACTCTATTACAAAGGATTTGCTATTATAACATAAAATACAAGAATTGCTATTTGCTTTAAAACCTGAAAACGTTTAATTATGATTCTATCCCAACAGCATTGTATTTTGGCACAAGCAGTTTAGTAATTCGCAGTGAATTTATGAAATGCTTCAATACTGCATAGTTACTTATCCAGAAAACCAGCTGAGCTCTGAAATTTGGTAGTTATCACTGAGGTCTGAATATCGTTGTGTAGATGGGAACTAGATAGACATAAAAGCAGGGTCAGTGTAAGACACAGGTTAAAAGCACAGGTGGCTAAGGAATAAAAGCCAAGGAATAAAACCAAGGAATATTCAGCAGGGTTTTCTGCAGCAGGAGGTGCTCTACTAAGGACATGCCTGTTGCAAAAACCTCTGGGCTGTGGGGATCCCTAAGCTAGCTCTAAAGGAGCTTTTCATGAGAGCTGGTCAACATGTTTGAATGCTTTTGGAACCTAAAATAGCTCTGACATCTCTGCTTGGCATTGTGCTCCACCAGGTCCCGGTGCAGGCTGGACGTTCTCTCACCCTCCCATTATTCCTTCATAGTCCAAGCTCCAAAGCCTTTTCGTTGGGGGTGGGATGGAATAGCTGTTGTTACCACCATTTTCTGATCAAATAAGGCATGTCAATTAGAGCACTGTGTGAAAATAACATTAATTCCCGTTTACGTAATTTTAACATCAAAGATGATAATGCAACATTTTGTATTGCTTTTTCTGTTTTGTCCAATTACTTCTTTTTTGTGAGGTGAGAGATTTTAGTTTGGTTTGTGGGTGTACAATTTTTAATAATATATATAGCTACTAATGTATATTACTAGAATCTTTCAGTGTTCCTGAAATAGTATGTTTTAATAGTTCCTATGAAAGTATCTTTTGGAGTTGATGATGTAAAAAAAAAAACAACGCCTTGTATTTCATGGGAGTCTTCACCAAATGCAGACTCTAGTTCCTGGCAGCAATAAATAGCTGACCAAATCCATGGGACCTTGGAGTTGCTTGGAGTGCAGGGCTATTTTCATTGCTGATTTTCACCAGTGCATCTGGTAAGAGCTGCTAGCTCTCCTCTCTCTTGGTCGCCTTTGTTTTCAAACCTGGGTTAGGGTGCCTGATGTCTCAAATAAAGCAGAAAACATTCCAAGGGAAACCTAAAGCAGCTGTGCATTTTCCTGGAGGAACAGGCTGAAGAGCTCTCCAAGGTAAGACGGGGTGGTGGTCTGGTGGGAGTTAGCCTGGCCTTCAGGGTTTGCTCCTCCTTGCATATTCGCTTGGCCAGTGCTGACGGGGATGGGAAGTGTTTGCTGTATTTGGAACCATTTCCCTTTTCCTGGAAACAGCTGCTCCTTCTAGAGAGCTCTTTTTTTAGCTTCACATCTCCAAATGAAAATTTTCCCCTCTTTAGAGTTCACCAGAATTGTTTCAACATCTAAAGCCGCGTTGAAGCTGCCAGCAGCTGTTTGGACCCAGGGACGTGCTTTTCCTTCTTTCCCTTCTCTCCTGGCTTGGCAGCATTAGCCCTTCTTGCCCTGCCACGAGCAATGTTCTGTTCACTCTCAGTGCTTGGCAAGCCTCTCCTCTTCTGACATATGGCCTAGGGGGCCTGTCCCACATCATATCCCATGCGAGTGCTCCAGCTCGAGCTTGCTCCAGCCAAAGGCCCAACTTATGCTCCCTGTAATTTCATGGGGAGCTGCTGGAGTGCGGTTGGAAAACATTGGCACTCTCTACTTGAGAGCTCAGTTTTGTATCTAACAAGCTGTTTTTATCCGCAAGCCGTAACTCCCTCCCATACTTAGAAATACGGGCAGCAAATCACTCTGCAAAATGCTTCTGCAGTAAGGGGGTGATAGATGTTTGCACCCTGTTTCCGTAGCTGATGTGGAGTTGTATCTCATGCCCTGGCCTCAGGAGGAGAAGGGGGCTCATACTGTGGCTTCCTGACATCTGCCTGTGAGCTGCATTGGGCTCTAGGTTTCCTTCTCTAATAGGTAAGATACAACTACTAACCAACCAGAGCTGTGGAGCTCGAATTAAAGTGTGCGTTTGCAGAGTTTCATCAAACATAGCATAAGCAGTAAGGGTGGATAATAAGCTGGTAAGATTTTCACAGTGACTTACTTTGCCTGGTTAATTCTTGCTGTTAGTACATGCCATTACCAAAGACTGTATTTGTAGTGATCGAGGCAGCAAGGTCGTCTTTCCTCTGGAAAACACCTTCTCACATTTTTTGTAACAGATCTTTTACCAATATGTGAGTCCAAGAGAGAATAAATGAAAAAAATCTAGAGAAAACTATTGTTGGGTGGAAAATATTTACAAGAACAAAAGGCGAAGAGAAAAGCAGCTTGTTTCTGACTACAGATCTACTAACTGTGAAAAGGAGATACTTTGTTAATGCAGAAGAGAAATCTTAAAGTGAACAAGTTAAATCTGCAGAAATTCTGTACTTCTGGGAGGGACACTACAGATTGTCTGGGAACAGAAAATCCTTCCTGTTCCCTTCTAATGTTGACATGTTAAAATACATAACATTTACTTCATGTCTGAAGTGACATTTTCTGCTGCTATAACCTACACATTTCCATAGCAAAACTTCATTTTTTCTCTCTGTTTGCAGTATCTTGACAGAGCCAGGGAATCTCTTTTTCATTAAATGCAAAGGATAGAGAAAAACCAGCCCAAATTAAGTTTTTTACTGAGAGTTCCAAACTTTAAAAGATCTTTAGTAGGAGATACTGTTCTTAGCATTTCCTTTGCTGCGTTTTCATATAAATGATGCATTGCATCTTCCAGTATTTTGATTTTCTAAAGGAAACTTGTCTTTTTGTGACAGAAACCAAGCTAGAAATGGGTTAAGTGCTGACAAATACAGTACAAAAAGACCAGGAAATGAATTTCACAGCTGGGTTCTCAAACCATTGCTGAAATAACCGTCTATTTAAAGCTACATATAGGAAGTGCCAAAAAATTAGAGTTTTCTTTTGATATATTTTGTGATTTGTATTAATTTTTTGCAAGGTCTTTGTTTTGTAAATATTAGGTTTCTGTTTCTTACAGTAAAGTATTGATCTTAAACCTGTAATTCAGATTCTGAGTTGTTACATGTCTGGCCAGCAGCATCCCGTTAAGTGCTGTAGACAGCCAAGCACATTTCTGTGGTCTAAGCACACTTGATAGCACTAATTTCTGTAGGGACTTTAATCTTTCTAGCTACCTCAGGCAAACCCTGTGTGCTCCAAAAGAGAAATGCGGCCATTTGCTTTTGACCACATTTGGAAAATAGAGCAATTTCTCTGACTCTTTCAGCATGTCCTTGTTCAACCACGCAAAAACCCCAGATTTATCATCTGCAGCAACGTCTGTGTCTGCAAAGACTCAACAGGAAAATCCAGTCCGGGGTGAGGTATCAATACAGTGCAGGTGCCCATTCACCTGGAAGAAGCAACAAAGCCATGTTCTGTCTTTTAACATCTCCCTTTCACCTGACACCCAGCAAGGTCCTGATAAATTGACCCAGCTCTGCTGGTTTTAAGGGCACCTCATCAAAGTCAGTAAGCTGAGGATCTGGACAGTGTCTGAAGGATGCACGTGGCCATTCGTGGTTGCTGTGAGAACTGTATCACTGTTGAAGTGACAACGCAATACATCCACAAGGGTAAAAGCTCCTTCATTTTCGGTCCCTCGTATGATCCAGATTGATGACTCTCCCACTCACCAGAGTGACCTGTTAATACAGGGCTCATGAAAAACGAGTTTGGAAGATAAACATTACATATTAGCTCCGTGTTTCTGGGAGAAAGCACAAGTTCTAAGGGCAGTGAGAAATGTAGCAATATGCTGCAGTCTATGAATTATATATAGTATCAGTACTCTTGGCGCTTTACTTACAGCTTCACAAACTGCCTTCCTAGATCATGAACGTGCAAAGTAATTAGAATGGCTAATAGCGTTAGTTTTTTATTGACCTGTGATGCCCCCTAGTTCTCTGTCATATCCTTGAACATGATCTAGGGTTTTTTTCTTCAACCTTATATCAGCAGTTTGCTGTTTGTAATGTTGATTATTTGGTATTGTCTAATTTATTGATGTGGACAGCCAAGGCTTCCACACTTGTTATGGGTTGCTCATTTATCCAATGATCTGTCATTGTGCACAGCAACTGTAGCTTGCTGAATCACTTAATATATACTGTAAATGTCAGATATGAGCTCCCACTTTAAGAATTGCCTTTTATTCTGGGAGCTGCTGAGCCACATTCTCTAAGTGCGTTGTGCTTTCAGTAGTGGAGGTGATTTAGGGTAAATGATAGGATTGTGGGGGTTTTGCCCACAACAGTGAGGTAAAGCACAGCCACTGAAATAAACCTGTACATTTTCATTTCCCATGTAGAAGGATTTCCCTCATCATGAAGCTGCAGGCTGGATGCTCACTCTTCTTAATTAATAATAGATGGGCAGATAGATGCACAGACGTGGAGTAACACTGCCCCTGAAACCATTTTGCTAATGGTAAAATAGATACACGAGTGAGCAGATTGCGTTAGCTAGTAAAAATGCAGCCTTCCCACCCTCCCAGAGAAATGCCGCAAATCCTGAGTAATGTTTTATCTCATAGGAAAAATGTGAGAATAGGAAGGAATGACTATCTAGTTCCTTTGAAATGACTGGAGAAGTTGTAATAGGTGAACGGGAGTACCTTCAGCTGGGGATTAGGGTTATGTTTTCTCACCACTGTGATGACGCCTTTCAGAGGTGGTTGGTGCTGCAGAGCACTAGTATCTGAGATCAAGAGTTCTGCTGTGGAAGGAATAGTGCTCACAGCTGAATTGTCAGCATTATTTCTTGCTGCACTTATGTGATCCTCAAAGGTGCCTTATTCAAGTGCCTGTTTGGCCTGACCCTGTTTAGCTTATGAGATCTGACAGTAGTAGTATTGCTCCAGGCTCTGATGTTACTCTTATGAAGTTCACCAGAAGACCGAAGCTAATAACTTACTGATGTTTGTTCTGTGCCTTGCAATTTTTAAGTTCAAAGGGCATACAAAAATGTGGTTGGTGTGTTAAGTACTCTGTCTGTCTTTAATACCATGGAGGAGCAAGGAATATATATTCTTAATTTTAATCAGGACCAACTAAGCTATTTTTTGTCTCTGATAGTATCGATTGACCTCTTGTAAGCAGGAGAAAAATAAGTGTTCAACTAAATTGGTATTTAGATGTTTATGGCTCCAGTCTATTTCAAAGGGATAGGTAGCTACTACGTTACACTAGATTTTCATGTACTGACTTATTTACTGTATGTGTTGAGTGGTTTTTGCAATGCAAGCATGTTTCAGTAAATAAAATCAATTTGCAGCCAATGGGAAGGGAACAGTAAGTGATTTAACTTGGTCCTTTTTTTTGGCTTAAAATGAAAAGCTCTCAAAAGTATTGTTTGTGACAAGCCCTATGGGCTAAAGAACTCTGAGGAAGTGCAGGAAGTATAAAGCACAGAACTGCAAACTAAAGTTGTTTAACAGTAAAATTAATAAACAATATAGTTGTGAATTTGTAAGGCAGTTTGGGGGATTTTATTTTTGATTTCTGCTTTTTCTCCACCTTCCAAACGTGAGTAATTCTATTACCCATTATCCACTGCTCTAGCATCGCAAGTAGAATTGTGTATTTCAGAAGTAAACCCTGAGTTTTGTTTCAGCTGGAGCTCATGATATGGGGGAGGGGTTAATGTGACCCATCATACTCTGAAGATAAGGAGTGGAAATTATACATATTAGTTTAATGTAGAGGATATTGACTGGAAAGAATTAAAGATGGTTCCTTTTCATTAAGTTGTGGGAGGGTCAGAGCAATGGCTTTCAGCACCTCTGAGATTTCTGGCTCTCTGCCACCATATCAATATTCCCCTTCAGCCCAGACCTCATTGTAATGTTTAGAATGGTACCTGTTTTTTTTTTTTTAGCCCTTGAAAGGGCTTTAATTCTTTTCCTTGTTCTGCCAGCGCTCTAGCTGCTACAGCTGTTGCTGTCACATTTAGTAAGGACTTTGTAGAGTTTAAATATTGCATCGCTGCACCAGCTTTTTTTGGGCGTCAGAGAAGAGTTTTGCTCATTACGGTGAGGTGCTCCTCACTGACTCTGCTGCTGACCTGTGTTTCAGCTGAAGATGACAGGAACTTGTGATTTTCCCTGGTGTGCACGTGAAGCTCCCTGTGGTGCGTGTGATGCCTGACACTGTAATGCAGCCGTCAGTGGAGCTGGGAGCTTGCTGTGCTGGGTGATCCAGCACAGAGCCCTCACTGATTTGTCCCAGGACTGTGGTGTTTGCAAACTTAGTCTTTCAGATAAGAACTTAAAATTGACCACATTTGGGCTCCTGACCTACAGTTGTGCCATTACTCCAACTTTGTTTCTCATTTGAAAACCTCCAGTGATACTGTGGTTCCTTTTATGCAGTAAACAGGTAACTTTCCCTTGCTTGCTTGCAGACTAGGTGGGAAATAATGCTGCAGTGTGGACAGGCGCTTGACATTTTAAAATGTCAAGGGGAGGAGGAAGCAAGACTAAAGCTTCATGTCCTCCTACCTACAGTAACTCAACTGTTTATTGATATATTCTTCTCCCGAGCCTTGAGCTCTGTACGTGTCAATCCAGCTGAATATAATTGGGGCTGTTTACTTTGACAGACAGTCAAAATTCAAGAAAAACGTGGAAGAAAATACTCAGCCCCCGATCTGCAGCATACTGCTGTGTACCCTCCCATGTACGTTGTACCGCCTCACATTCTCCTTCCCTCCAGATTCCTCCATCCTCTGCACAACCAGGCTAGGTATTTACATTCATTCTCCATGTTAACTGTGCATCAAAAAAGACGATTCCCTTCCTGAAGCTATTCATCATCTCCCAGGACCTTTGATGATGTCCCGTTCCTTTAATTCTGAACCTTTCTCATGTTTTCAGAATGAGACAGTGATGTTGTTTTTTTTTTTTTTTTTCCTCTCTAACATGACAAAAACCCAACTTCTCTTGTTAGGATTTCTTTTGAAGTATCTGTGTGAAAAGAGCAGAGCTGAGCGATAGAAAAATATTGCTAAAACATGACATTTAAAAAAAATTTATAATGCAGTCTAGGTTAAAAAAGAAGTTACCGTGCAATGCGTGTATCTTCATCTAAACGTTGTTTGGATTTTGGGGACAATGAAGGAAGATGGCTAAGTGTGCTTTTTGGTAAAATATATTATCAATTCTATTTGGACACCTCATGGCATGTTTCTATCCTTTAAATAGGTTTGGGTTTGGTGTAATATGCTCATACTGCTCTGGTTCTGCTTTGATTCACAGACATTTGTGTTTGCTTCACTGTTGGTAGCATGCTTGGTGAAGAACAGCTTGCTGGGTTTACAGTATGAAAATAAGAAAGGGAAATGAAAACGCAGATCCTTGTCTTCAAGCAAAGATCCCTAAATTAGAGCAAATCTTACTGTTGTTCTTATGTTTGCTAAATATAAGGCATAATCAAATCCCAGAAGCTGACATGGGAAACATCTGCAGCGTGGAAAGTGGCAGTTTGAATTCTCAAATCCATGACATACCCATGCCGTTAAATCTGAACCGAATAAAAGCTAAACTCAAGCAGAGATAGTTTTTGTGTTTGCACTTGAGGTTCTCCTTCATTCTAATGCATGTTTTCGTGTCTAGCTGAGAACTTACAACCAGGCTGTGCTGTACTGGAGTCTCTAAAGGGCAGCTGCCATCTGGGACACCCTGTCAGGAGTCCAAATCAGTGCAAAGACTTGGTGGAGAGGAGGAAGGAGGAGGCTAAAACAGGTACCTAAAAGCAATCCAGAGCCTCAGCTGGCACAAAAGAGCAGTAAAAATTTAGGAGACAGTGCTGCTTTGTACTGACCAAGGGCCTTTGTATCTCATTCGCAGTTGCTTGTTGTGGAGGTGGGTTTAAAAGTTGTTCCTGTTTATTTAGATTCAGCTTGCAGCTTGTTGTATGTGCTAAGGACCTTTCCACCAGAGAGGGCATTGTGAGATAACAGCAGTAACAACAAGAGTGATTATTCTCCTCTCTGAAGACCAAATATACCAATTACTCTTTAAAGTCAATATTTACAGTGTTTGTCATTAACCCTTTCATAGCAGGAGCACTTTTAAAATATTAAATCCTATTTTTTGTTTAGCCAGAGCAAGGATGGGGTGTAGATGGAATCACTTGAAAGCATGTGTCTGCTGTTTCTTGTATGAAGCTCATTTGTCAACATAACAGATGTCCTGCCATAGTGACAGGGTGGTTGTTCTGTGTGCTGTATACCTCACCAAGGGTTGTCCTGAAGGCAAGATACACGTGTAAAGTGGTGGAGGAATGTAGCTCTGTTCCATCCCTGTCAGAGGGCATGATGGCTGTCCCAGAGGAAAGGGCAGATGCCACTGTGCTGACTTGTTGCCGTATCCTTGCGGCACCATGCGGTGAGCCGGCAGGCACAGCTCCAACGCCCTGGCTGCCTGGGTGCTTCTGTGCTGCTAACGCAGCCACCGCTGCTGGCCGAAAGCTCTCTGTGCTGCAGTCCATTCCACTGTGCTGACTTGTTGCCGTATCCTTGCGGCACCATGCGGTGAGCCGGCAGGCACAGCTCCAACGCCCTGGCTGCCTGGGTGCTTCTGTGCTGCTAACGCAGCCACCGCTGCTGGCCGAAAGCTCTCTGTACTGCAGTGCATCGCTTTGGGTCGATACACGTTCAGTGTGCTTGTTGTCTGAGCAGCTGCTTAAATTGTACATGTAAGAGTAAGTCGTTTTTATAGCCTCATTTTGACTTCCTCAGGGCAGTCATTTGAGTTAGAGGAGGAAGGCTGAGACCTGATCTGCAAGGGGACAGGCTATGGTATCCTTCATACTGGTTTGTGTGAACAAAGAACAAAGCCAATGAAACTGATAGTTACATTGGTGTAAAATTCATGGGAAACTGTTTGTAGGCTTTGAATATTTTCAGAATACTCTTTCTGACCTTGGTTTTGAGTTTCTGACCTTCAAAAGAGAAAAAGAACATCTGAACGGGTATTTTTTCATGCAACCAAAACGGCAACAGCAAAATCAACTGGCCTCTGACCAAGCCTGAGAAATTCCAGCCTGAAAGAGGAAGATTTGTAAGTCACTGACTTGCCATGAAAGTACAACCATGCTGTGTACTTGTATGTGTGGCTGTAACCTTTGTAACAAGGGCTATTGGGTGCCTACCAAAGAAGAAATGACAAACCATAATGTGAGAAGTGTAGAAGATGGAAAAGTAACCAAGTAAGTAAATAGTACATGGTTTGCAAGAAATCTGTTGCAGCCTGACACTGAAAGAAGAATGTTTGCCAGCCTCCTGAAATGAAGAGCGTTGTGCTCTACACAGTTCACATAATTATCAAAAAACTAGGATGCAAAAGCAAGGGTGTGTATTCAGGTGGGTTTATCTAGGGTAGTCTCTTTGATCTAACAGCGGTTTGATGGGTGTGCCATTCCTAGACTCCTTCCCCTGAGTCACTGGCAGGGCAAACTGCATGAAGTAAACAGTCCGGCTACTGTTAATCAAAGTTACTCATGGTGTACTCAGTGGTCTTCCACCAGTGAGCGTTCGGTCTGCTGCAGACGTATGTGGCAGCGCTGGAGAACAGCTGTTCGTATGCGTAGGCTGAAGTTAGAAAAGTAAAAGGTGAGGGGCAAAAAGGAGCTTCCATTTCTATGGAAGAGAGTTAATTTGGGGTGAGTATTAAGTTTCCCTTGCCATGGAGAACAAGCTTTTCAAGCCACGCTTTGTTCTCGTCTAAAGAGAAACATATGCAGTTCCAGCTGTGAAAATTATCATGCAGTAAACTAGTCTCAAATGACTTTGCTGCTTCATTTCATAGTTATAATTTTGGAAGCGTATCACAGCAAAGGCCTAAGGACTGAGGAATGGAGTTCAAATCAAGTTCTGAGTTTTGAAATTGAAGTCAGTTGTGAAATCCGCAAGTATTTTAAAATGCCCCTGAAGAATCTAAGATGAAAAATATATATAATGTTAAACAGTTCATCCAAAATGTAGTCAAAGGGGAGGAGGGAGGAAACAGTTGTTTCTTACCAGCAAAATAATTTATTTGCTTGATTTTTGGATTATCTTCTCACCTCTGCATTAAAATGTGATGACCTTAAAAATCAGGTAGAGGTAGGAATGCACTGATGCCAGGAGCAGGCATGCACATATGTCTTGCTGTGTATCGTGGAATGACACTAGGTGCATGATTTACGCAGAGCTCCTCATTCTCTACCTCCTCATCATCCTGATGGCTTAGCTGCATGTGTGGAGAAACACTTCCTGGGCTGCTGGAGCTTTCCTGTCCTGATGCTGACTCTTAAGTCCCTTACTCAGAAATGTCAGGAGGGTGTGCATGGGCCTTAATTGATTTCTGGGGGACCAAGGTTGAGCAAGAGGCTGTTTCCCATCCCTTAACCAATTGTCTGTTGCCGTACAGGAAAACGTAAACAAGCATTTTATTCTCCTTGGAGTCGATGACGTTTAAGCACATTGTTTAAAGGTGATCTCGTAGTATCAGACTTAGATGGAACAGGAATGGATTTTCAGAGAAGTAGTGCATGTGAAAACCTTGTAGGGTCCTTCTGTCTGCCAGGGCTGCCTCTTCACCTCTGGCTTGACATGCAAGGCCAGCACGTCAGAGCACAGCTTTTCCAGCTGTGACAGCACTGCGGCTGCCACTGTCATTGTAAAACATCCAGCTCCTTTCTCTAATGCTCTCTAATCCCAAACACTTGAAAGTATATGGGAAACTTATGCTGAATCAATACGTTACGAATAAGGAAGCTTTTCTTAGAGAGCCCGTGATAGAAATGAATGTTTCTCTCTTGTGTTGAACAAAGTGTATTTGTGCAACAGTTTCATCTCGGAATGGCATTTTTAGCTCCATCTACTAGAAACATAAATGGCCAAAAACATGCTCTGTTGTGAAGGCCATGTGGAAAATAAAACTTGTCTTGTACTCGTGTACCAAGTAATAATGATAATAAAAAAAGCTGTTCAGAAAGTGCTGCTACTTGAATTAGGCCTGTCTTCATCTCGTTAAAATAAATGTATTTATTAAGTATGCATATCTTTATCTCTTATGTAATGAGAAGAACAGAGCAATATCACAGATCTGCAGTGTCTTTTGTGCTCTACAAATTCGGTGCGACAGTCACCAGACAAAAAGTGATTTATACTGTGTCTTGTAATGGGTGGAATAATTAACAGTGGTGGCATCCATCACTTCTACAACATGCTTATCTCAGAACTTTTCCAGTGTTTCAAGAGAAAAGTAAGAGCAGAACAATAGAAGTCAGTTACAAACTTGGCCCTTTATCTTGGTGTGCCTGACTTGGACACCTGATGAATGAATCTCTTCAGCTTGAACGAGCTGTGGCGCAGTAACGTGGGGAAAGTCTGGGATCAGTTTGTCGGAAGTTAATTCTGCAAGGGTAAGAACAAGGGAAAATAAGCACTGCAACTGTCTATGGAATTTGAAGGCTATCAAATCAGTTCCAATTCTGCTTTCTGCCAATTCACTTTATTCACTGGGAGCATGTAACAGCTCAAGATTTTGGACAAGTTTCCTGCTATTGTAAGGCATGTGATCTTGGGTTCAAAGAGACGATACCTTAACAAAAGAGTACACGAGTAAATAGTTGCTGAGTTCTGGTGTAACTTATTTCTGATTTCCAACACCTATTCACTTATTCAAAACTTCAAATTTTTAAAAGTGAGACCAACTGAATATCTGACTCTTCTCTTTCATTCTGCATTGGGGTTCCTGAATCTTTTCTTTTTCCTTTTAAATAACTTTTGCAAAGCTCTTGCCAAGTGCAGTGCCATCAAACTGTGTGGAAGTGGCAGTCCAGTCGTACCCTCTGACAACAATTGGGAGTAAGGAATCTTGCTTTAGGTACGGAGCATGCCCTAGTGTAACCCACGCTTCTCCTGTGCATCTTCCTGCAGTTCTTTGCTGTTTGCTGCTATCAATAGCCTTATGCTAAAAAGTAAAGCTAATTTGTTAGCTTTGTTGGTTTTGAGAAAATAGGGGAGGAGTAAGACACTGCATAATTCTGTACAGGATGTGGAGGTAATGGCTCTCGGAAGACAACTGTAAAAATCAAGATCACAGGAATTAGTCTTTTTTTCTGTATTGAAAGTAAAACACAACACATTTCAAGTATGGGGGATGTCTGGGAAATATTAGCTACAAGACTTATGAGAAGCTTAAGTGCAGTGTGTAATTGGCTAGCTAAAGATAACACCAAGGTTAATAAGAGGAAATAATTCTCTGATTATAAATGACTTTTGTAATTATGCAAAGTAAGGTTAAAAGGGCATTTGGATCTTGGGCTCTGTCACCCGAGATGGCTCCCTTAGCAATGCCGTATTGCCCAGCATCGCGTGATGTATGTTATTTGGTGAGGAGAAAAAGGGAGGAAGAGTTTGTTAGTGTGAGTACCTAAAACCATATCAGATTTACAGATTTTGGAGATTTTACACAAGTAGATCTCAGTTCAAGAAGAATGGGGTGGTTCCACACTTCCTCTCTGGGAAAGGAGGAATGAGAAATGTGTTAATGTACAGGAGTGTCTGTGAGAGCTCAGAGGAGGAAGCGCTGTTCTCTGAAGCACGCCGCCAGTTCTGTCCGAGGAGTGTGTTCCAAAGAGGAGGAAGCAATAGTACAGGTTATCATAGAAACCGTTATGCGGTGGCATGAACCAGTACTGGAGAATTCAGTCTGGGAAATCACAGTGTCTGTTTGCAAAGGAGAATATTCTGTTCACTTTTAGTAAAACTGCATGTTCACCTGTATGATTCGGGGGTTATTTCCATTGTGATCTGAGCTGAACAAAAATTCCTTTCAAACAAGAATCTTTCTGGCTGCTATAACTCAGCTCGCAATCAGATGGAAAAGGAAGAAATTTTTTTAGTTCTGTGGCCCTTGAAAAACAATGAACTTTAATTGAGGAGGGATATTTTTAGTGAAATACAAAATAGCTTAACAAAATATAAAACTTTTCTAGTGGTCATTGAAATTCAAAGCATTCTGCGTTCTGGCATTAGCGCAGAAATACATTTAATATATATATGTACATACTGTCTGTCACTGCTCCCATGCCATGTTGGTTGTATTCTTAGAGCACATGCAACTTTGTGAATTTGCTGACTGCTGAATAATAATGTCATTTACTGAGTTCCTTTAACAGCAGACACATGATCATCTGTTCAGAGTAATTATGTAAGATTCTAGTTGATCTCAAGAAAGTCATAGAGCTTTTTAGTCTATAATTAACATACACACTTGCCAGCTTTGCTTTTTGACGTAGAAATAGAAGCAGTTGTATATTTTATTACATTTTTTTCTGTGCTGGGAGTCTGCATTCCAAACTCTACAGAAAGTTGTGAAGGCTTTAGATACTTGGTGTGGTAAAGCAGAGCTTGAAAAAAATGCACTGAGTTTTATGCAAGGGCCCATTTCAGTAACAAAGTCTGCATCTACCTAAATATTCTTTAAATAACTTTAAAAAATAAAAAATAATAATAGTAATAATAAAAAGAACATTCCCTGAGGGTGCAAGCGCTTCTGGGTTTTGTGGAGATGAATCTCCATCTGTTACTGAGGTACTTGTGATCAGTACATTAGAACAGAACTAATCCATACTGGTAGAGAATGAGTCTTTGTCCCCAGTAGTGGTGGACCCAGGATGATAAAAACGTGTTAGAGCTGGTTGGAAGTAGCAGTACTCCCTTACCATGGCTGATACGTGTTTCTGCGTGGAGATCTGGAGGTGTAAGTTGCCAAAACTTACACCTTCGGGGGTCAGCTCTGCTGTCCACCCTGCTTGACTCATGGCTTTGAACAGGTTATTAAATTCAGAGTGTGTCTTTTTTTCCTCCCAACGAAAGTTCCAGCATATATGCTGCTCATGCAGAGTGTAGGATAACTGGTGAATTTGTGCTTCCAATGTTCCATAGGTGAAAGGATAGAAGTAAAAATAATCACCCTTGTTACCTACTGGGGCTGCAACTTCTAATTCTTCCTGCTTTGGCAGGAAGTTCTTTGGCTTTGGCTAAGAAGTTTTCACATGTTTGGGTAAGTCATTATGTAATCTCTGAGGGTGTTTTAGCTGGGAATGTGGAGGTGATTGTAAGACAACCCCAGCAAATAACTCTTATGTAATTACTAATATGCCAGCAGGTCAGTGTTCAGCTAGCTGAGGTTCACACCAGTCCTAAGAAATGGGAGGTGGGGAGGAATAGTGGCCATACACTGCTCTAAAGTGTTACAGTGCTTGTCCTGCGTCCAAACACTTTTAAGACAGATGATACAAAATTCCAGTCTCTCCTGAGTTCAGAAACGTGGTGATGGATTCAGAGGTGTTAAATCAGTCACCCAGGAGTGTGAGGAGTATTGGTGCAGACCTTCCAGTTGGGGTCTGTCACTCTGGGTTCAGAAATGAAGGATATGGTGCTGCAAAGCGCCCCCTCTCGGGCTCCCCCAGCTTAACCCAAAAGGCGGTAATGCAAAACCCAGGGCTGTATGCTGCGGTAAATAACAGCAAGGAGCCTCTTCATCCTGGGGTCTGCAGCATCAGCACTCCTGATAGAAAAGCAGCTCTACCCAGGTAGTTCCATGCTAGATATTTTCTTCCTAGAGAATAAAAAGTTCTGTATGAGAACCATATTTGGAAGTTATCCACCAGAACAGGAGCAAAAATTTGCTGGAGAGTCCTACTAGTGTCAAATCTGTGCAGACAGCGTCTGGCATCATTTTATTAGCCAGCTAGATACGCTGTTAAAAATTATATCTGTTATATCCATCCCAGAGGCGTTCATTCAGAAGAGAGTAATGGAGCTCAGCTGACAAAAGGGATTTGTCCATTTGGACATGCTGAAGGGTCTTGAGATAAGAAATAATTCTCACATAAGCAGTTCCTGAGTTCAAATATTAATTTATAGGAAATACTTTAAAAATAGGTCTTTTGAGGAGATTTTATATGGCTCAGGTTTCTCATTTATAGAAGCTTTAGAGCTTACCTCATCTGGTAAGAGTTTGCAAATCCAATCCCAATGATTTGTGTGTCCACATTCACACTTTTCAAGGCATAATACCTTCCTGAGCGAGGAGTATGTTTTGCTCAGGGCATAGCCACACTATGTTTTTCAGAATTAGCTCGGGGAGCTCTTTCCTCTCTCAGTTACACTGGACAAACCTTCGCCCTGGTGGAGGCTTGTTCACATTCCCTGGATGGCACAGTGGGGACGGATGGGCATGACTGCAGAATCCTGCCGGTTTTTGTTTAGTCCCTGAAAGCCCTCCCTGAGGATCTGCGCTGCAGGCAGTTCTCTGACTGAGCTGTCATTTTAAAAATTGCTTATAGACATAGGGAGTCCAAACCCAATAGAGTAAGAATCCTCCTTTTCCTGCTGGAGAAGCCCTGCTTCCCTGGTGTTGTATGCCTCACTGCACGCGCCGTCTCTGTAAGGGGCTGCTCTTTGTTCTGCCAGGGAGCAGAATTCGTAACTCCCCTTTTATGTCCAGCTTAGCAGGCAGATTTCAGCTTGCATGGCAGCATGCATTTCTTGGGATGTGTCTATACATCTTCATAATTAATGTATAAGGGGCAATATCAGGTACTGTGCTAACATCTGAGTTTACCACCTGTCTTGCTGACTGCCTTTACTGTTAGGATTCTTCCAAAGAGCGATCAGTTTGTCTGGCGTGGTTTATTCTTTACGTACCATGCTGCCTACTGCTTGTGTATCCATCACCCAGTAGATAAATGGAGTGTGGTACTTTGAGGCGTGGTGGAGGAGGTGGGGGGGCTGTTTTGCCCTATAGTTTGCTAGAAGCTCTGAAGAGCTGTGAAGGCTGCTGTGCTTCTGCTGAGCTCGTTCTTTAGTTGGCGTAGACCTTGCCACTCCTCTAAATGAGCTGAGATTACATGCACTCTGAAGATTAAAAAACCCTGGTCAGCAGGGTACAGCAGAAGAATGTATTGGTTTGCCCTTTTATCTCTTTTTTGTGATTATTTCTTGTTAACTTCAAGAAACTGTCTGGTTCAAACAACAGAAAAGATGCTGGGAATGTAGTTGGTAGGAGAAATCACCCCTTTTCAAGAACTGCTTTTGTATTAGTAGATTTTCAGACGTTCGGATTATCGTCTTTTCAATAGAAGATACAGTGTCAAAGCCCCATTTGTGCCTGTTTGCTTCGCATTGCAGATGGAGCATGCTTCTAAAACTGTTGAAAGATGCCATTTATAAGAAAATGCAAGAAAATCGGACTGTGCAAAAAACGAACTTAACCCAATTTCAGAAATGAACTGCAGAGGGCTTGGAGACATGCACTGTAGCTGGCATCTCTCTTGATCTTGGTTTTGGGAACATCTGACATTAATCTTGATTGCACAAAATGAAAGAGCCATCCCAAATCTCTGCAGAGTCCTGCTGCCCCTAGGGTTGCTTTTATATTAATTTCATTTACAGGAATTGAGAATAGTTTCCTTAAAGGTGATCTGTGAAATTAAAGGTTTCTCCTTGCTTTGAAGCAGTTAAGAGGCCAAAGCTTGTAGGGATTAAATGCAGCCCTCATTGAAGTCCAATTTTTTTTCTCTGCTCCTGTTTAAAGTGCTATTGCATTTGGTGAGACATTCCCAAGTAATATCTACTGTTTACTCACTGTTATTTGCTATTGTCTGGGCAGAGTGTACTTACCTTCCCAACCTGCAAGAAAAATGAAATTTGCCTTGGGCCCTTCAGATTTTTAAATTAAACTATTTTTCAGTCTTTAGTGAAGAAAATTCTTTTTCTTGCTGCTCTCTCCTCAAGTGCTGGGAGTGGCAGCAGTCTGGTCCTGCTGTCTTGCAGCCTCCCCATCAGCACTTCTCTGATTACTGTGAAATTTTTTTTTTGTTCTTCACCATGTAACTCAACCAGACACTCCCTGTCAGTCCTAACAGCCTGTCCGTAATGTGCAAGAAGTTGTTATTCTCCACACTGCCACGTGCCATGTTTGGAATGTCTCTGTCTTCTAATTGTGTGCGCAGAGGTAATGTTTTCTGACTGCTTGCAAGGTATGGTATCACAGGTCTAAATCTGAAACCTGATTTTCTTGGAAATCACAGAATAGTAGGAGTTGGAGGGGAACTGTGGAGGTCATCTAGTCCAATCCCCCAGTTAAAGTCGGTTCACCTACAGCGGGTTGCACAGGATCACATCCAGCTGGGTTTTTAATATCTCCAGAGAAGGAGACTCCACAACCTCTCTGGGCAGCCTGTTCCAGTGCTCTGCCACCCTCCAAGTAAAGAATTTTCTCCTCATATCTAGATGGAACTTCCTGTGTTGCAGTTTGTGCCTGTTGCCCGTTGCCCTGTTGCTGGGCACCACTGAAAAGAGTTTGGCCCTATACCCCCTCAACCTGCCCATTAGATATTGATAAGCATTGATAAGACCCTTTCAGTCTTCTCTTCTCCAGACTAAACAGCCCCAGGTCTCTCAGCCTTTCATCATAAAAGAGATGTTCCAGTCCCCTCACAATTCTGGGTTTTGTTTTGCTTTTTCCGTTTCCCCAGACATTCTCTGCAATTGTGTGAGCAAGGAGAATAGATGCCTACTTTCTTCACATCCACAGCATTTACAGGGAGGGGAAGCTTTGTGTACGTGTACAGACAGACACGCAGACATATGCGTACAAAAGCTTCATGACTAAATACTTCAGGCTCAGAAATGGGCATCCAGGTGGAGCTATTGCCACAGGGACAAGCTGTCAGCCTACACGTGCTGTAGCACCTGCCTAGTTTCACACATAAGACTTCATTATTTGCCATAAGGAATAAAGGCTTTGGAAGCCAGGTATAACGCTTCTTGAAATGAGCCCTTGCATGCAGTGGCAGCCAGGAAAGGCTGCTGTGCTCTCATTCTGGTCTACAGGACTGGACTGGAGGTGGGTCTGCATTCCCATTTGCAGTATGGACCCTTCAGGTGCTTTTTATCCTGTGAGTTTGCTTTAATTACCTCACACTGACCATTGGCTTTCTCAGGAGTGACAAACTACTGAAGTGATCTCTCATTATGCCATGTGGTGTATGTGCAATTGTGAAATTATAGTGTGTAATTTATTCATTTGGAGACAGGCCTGTGACAAAATCCACAGCTGCTGCTTTCTCTAGGAAACCTTTTTTTTAACTTTAAAGGTTGAGTGGGAGGTTCCACAAAGCAGGCGAGAGGCTGTTTGCCTGGCAAGAGCACATGTCACACCAGAGCTGGGGTGCACGAGGCCAGAGCGGTGGCTCCTGGGCAGACAGCACGGGTGGCACGCAGAGGCTGGGGCAGTTCTTTGTAGCTGGCGGGGGTGAAGGCCTGCGGGATGTGCCAAGCCCATGGGCAGCCTTGACACGGGTCAGTCGCTGGCCTGATCCTTCTGGCTTGGCTCTTTGGTGCTGCTGCCCACTCCCTCTGTCCCAGGCATGAAGAGGATCGGAACAGCTCTGCTATCCCGTGCCATCAGAGAATCAGTCTGCCTTAAAAGTAGCCCAGGTGAACACTACATCAGCTGTGGGTTTTTTCACTTTCCTAGCAAACGGCAGCAGAATTACCTTCCGCTCTGCTTGTTTCTGCCCCACCAAGATCCGGCAGGGCAGGGAGGATGGTATGGCAGCAGTCAGCGATGGCCACATTTGTCTAGCAATCAGCATGGTTTATCTCAGACCTGACACGCGGGGTCTTACGCAGGTTTAGCAAGCAGGCTGCTCCAGAAGGCGGCATGGGAGCCAGGCTGTTGGCTGCATTCGGGTTTTGAGAGGGGAGTGGAAATGTGAAATGTCTTTTTGGTGAAACAGGAAGCTGATAAAGTATGTCCTGTCAATTGGATGTCAATGCTATGACGGGAATACTCGAAGGACTGAGATGTTCTGTTGAAGCAGATCTGATCACAGGCCTTTAAGTCAATGCAGTGCCTTGTAGCTCCCATCTTATTTCCATTTAGAAGTAATTAAATGACTTTTGGATTCAAATGTGAATTATTTTGTGGTGATTTAGATTTTCATACAGATGGGATGAAAATATCCCCTTTTTTGTTGTATTTACATTTTAACAGGAATTTATAATAGAAATGACATGTTGCTGTTTATAGAAGCTTTAGGTATTACTCAAGAACTCTTTACAATTGTGATTATTTTAGCTCCTAACCTGAGCAGCTGTGCTGCATGTGATTAACAGCCAGAGTTAGTTTTTAAGAAAACCCACCATGTTTAATTGACAAGAAACTTTATCAAAATCTTCAAATAAAACTTTTATTTTTGGTTTGTGAAGTGCTGTCTCATCAGTAGGGCCCTGCCTGTGGAAATGTGTGGGTGTTGGTGGAAGTGGCAGCATATTGGCAAAAGTGAGCAGGACAGGAACAGCCAGGAGGCTGGTTGGTCATGCAGCCGCCTCAGGGACACTGAAGTTCTCGTCTCCAATTAGCCATTTGCCCTTTCCACCTCACCACTGCTGCTTCTGATCTGGTGTCTCCTATTGTGATGCTTGTTCAGTGTTTTGGGGAAGAACAGGATTTGCTTATAGATAAGAAGCAGTTTTGGAAAAAAAAAAACCCAACCTGTTTACTCCTACTTCCCTGCCAGACTGAATTGCTGTTTTCTGATTATCCCTAAATCACTGTAATTGTAAAGAATGGAAAACGGACATGAGTTATGTTTTGCATGCTGTACACACACCAGCCCTTAGGGTATCCCTTGATGTCGTAGCCTAAATCATTTCAAGGTCTGAGATGATTCCATTTAATGCTGTTGTCACAGGTGATGAACATCACGAGCACCTTCCCACTGCGGCGTTTCATTATCCGCTCTCAGCAGTGGCAGGGGAATTGCTTCGTGCCACCCCTGCTCTGGGTCAGTGCATCTCTGAGCGCTCTGCTCGGCTGAGCTGACTGCTCCTCACACAGCTCAGAGACTTGTGGAGAGGGACGAATGCCTTCTGCCATGAATTGATTGCAGTGTAGCCCTGGGAACCACTACAAGAGCCTATTGGGTATGTCCTCAAGCTTATGTGTACTGCAGGGCAGGGCAGGTGTATTGTGTCCCCTGGCAAATGAATCGGCAAGCCCCTTACTTGTTTGGATGACAACAGGAGAAAGATTTTACTAGAGTCCAGAAATCTCAGTAACTCAACTCAGCTCTCAATTATCAGAGCAAACCTTGCCCTCTCTTCAACACTTCCAGGGACTATTTCAAAATGTGAACGAACCAAGTAATTAGGAGTAAGATTCCTCTATGGCTGGATATTTCTTTTCTTGCAGCATATCTCTCCCGAGTCTTAGGCACATTTTGTTGTCTTTAATACCTCTTGATTGCATCTTGTTATCATCTTGTCTTGATTGGCTTTGTGGCTCGTTACACAAAAAGGGTGCTAATCTTTGTTAATTAGTTCTTTATTAGAGTCAATTGAGATTTGTAGCACAAGAAGGGAGTTGTATTTCTGATGATAAATAATTGGCTGCCAAGGAATTCTTAGCGTGAAATTGTGTCAGTGTAAGTGATGGTACTTTAATATTTTATGTGGGTTTGTATGTGTTTACTACAGCACTTCTTGGTTCTTCCAGCTGCTGTTCCCAAGACTTCTTTTGGTTTTGTCCTGTAGTTGTGTTACTAGTTTGAGCATAGCTTACCTTTGCAAGATATTTCTTTCCTTATTGCATTCCATGATTTCATTATTTCTAGAGAGGTATTATGTTCTGAAAACTGTCCTTGTAAACGGTGGAAAGTACTTTCATTGCTTTTCAGACTTGTCTTTATTCTGTCCTGGTTTTTGCTGTGTCACAGGATTATAAGGTCTTTGGAGACCATTAACAGCTGAAATGTCTCCTGGAGAACTGGTAATAGGAAATGGGATGTGAGGTTGAAGCACTCCTTTAAATCAATGGGAATGCTTCTGTATTTTGCCCAAAATCCAAGTTAATGATCTGTACCTGGTCCCACTGGTGACGACCAAGGGCCCATGTTGTGGTATCACTCACAGCTTACTTCAGGTGCTGCTCCTGGCTCAGGAGGGAGAACCTGTGGGAACTGAGTGTAAGGAGTTAAACCCCTTCTGTGCTTGCTTAGCTCTGGGATGTACCCCGGGAGATGAGACTGAAATCAAACCAAGCCTTTTGCCTGGCTTTCTGGTATGACACAGTGCTTTTCCTGAGAGGCAAAAGAAAATATGCTTTACAGCATTAATCCATATCAAATCAAACAAAACCTTAGGAGACTGAACCTTTTGAGACCTCCGTTCCCTCCCTGTTCTGTCACAGCACCAATGCATTGAGCTGGGTAGTGCTCCTTTCTCCTCTGCAAAATGGGAAGATAGATACTCTTGGGAGAATAGTGATGCACTGACCTCTAGACAGGTTGAATCTCATTTTTTTTGGACGGTGCTAATGGAGAATTGTCTTAGGGCAGAGTGGACACCGCTGCAGCAGGATTTCGCAGTCCTGGTATGTTTGTATAAAGAAAGGCAACCATCCTCATATGCTCCTTGAACTAAACAACAGGGTCAAGCAGAGGGGGAGAATGTATGTGTAACCTCTAATTTAGTTTTTAGTCCCTTTGTAGTCTAAATGCTTGTATCTCTTTGTTCTGATGACATACAGGGCTCGGAGAGATGCCTCATGTCCCTGCTGCTGCGTCCTGGTCTGCAGGGTTGTGTGGAAGTGTGGGGTTTCCCTGATGGAGCCAGGCACAGCCCCTTGCAGGATCCTGCCTTGCCACAGTGCATTAATTTCAGTAGGATTCCTCCTGATTACATAGATTACTGCTCTGTGGAAGGGTTGGGTGTGTTCTCATAGTGGGTATCCTGATCTGGAAGATACTCCTATCTTGGTGAGATTTAACCTGTTCCTTTTCCCAGGAAGAAGCAGAGAGAGCATAGTCTGGGTAGTGTTACGTATCAAGGGTGGTTCGCCACATGAAAGACAAGTGGGGCAAAAAGCCTGAAAAAAAGTGAGAGAGAGAAGTATCAGTTTGAGCTGTACTTGGTTAAGAAATCCTTGGGTTATCTGTGCCTCTCAAGTACTGTAATGTTTTGCATATCATTAACATACATTTTGTGGAGCAGAGAAATAAGTCAATTATTTTAGTCCCGATGATAAATTTTGGAGTAGTTTAGCTGGCTTACTGCTTGTTTTCTGTTTCCTTACATTACGGACGGAGCCTAGAGATGCCCCCCAAGTTATACACTTCGTTATTTGCTTTTTGTTGTCCAGCGGTACCTTAATTTTATAAAACTACCAGAAAATTTCTTCTGTTCAAATAACACCCATAGGAAAAGTATCATTGTGTCTCCCCCCTGCAAGTGTTCAAGGCCAGGCTGGATCTAGTGGAGGGAGCAGCTGGGGGTTGGAAGTAGATGATCCTTAAGGTCCCTTCCAAATCAAGCCGTTGTATGATTCAGTGATTTATTTTGAAGATTGCTTTGAAATGGTGGAGGGGCATTCTGGAGCAGGTTAACTTTATTACATGATTTGGTTGGAGTTCTTAATTTTACAGAAGGTCAGGTCTCTCTCTTGCTACGCGACCTCTACCTTTGGGGCTGCAGCTTTAGTTCTGCATATTGGTCCCTACCTGCTTGTTCTCTAAACAGTAGAGAGAGTAATAAGTCAAAACTGAAATTCAAAGCCAGGCACGTGGGAATCATGCTTGGTACCCGTGGGGTGAATACCGAGTGTTGGTATCCACTACTATTCCCACACCACGCTGATCTCCACTCATTTATCCAGTGCGAACCCGCAGGAGGGAGGACACGTACCAGCCGGGTGCTGACAGCCCTCCGCAGACAAGTGTGTGGGCAGCAGTACAGGCTGAGCTACCGCTCTGCCGTTAGTTCATGTGGCAAAGCATTTTTAAAAGCATCCACTGTACCTGCAACTGATATTGATCATATTGTGTACAGATCTGTAGAACCTTGTGATACAAAATCTATTCTACCTTTAATCATGAAATTACGTTCTTTCATTGCACAGTACATAACCCAGTTTGTACCAATTTATCAGTCTTTCAGCTTACCTTTCCATCTCTAATACGCTGTGTGAACTATGGTCTGGTCATGGAGCTTTACATCACAGTTTGTATGTTTTACCATTTCTTTCAAGCAATATAATTTCACAACAAACAGAGTTTAAAAAATAATAATGCAAGCAATCAAATGCTTATAAATAGGCGAACCTCTGGGTGTTCCATTTTACTGTGCGGTGGTCGGAAGTCATCTGCGAAATAATGCTGTGTTATTTCTCAAGGATATGTACTAAAGCCTAAAATCATTTTGGTATTTGAATTACTGAAGAGTCACAGTACATATAAAAACTATTTTTTGCTTTTGAGATGCTGCATGCAGAGCAATGCCAATTTAAATAGTCTGTAAGGTATTTTGACAATGAAATATTTTTTAAGACATAAACTGAATGTTGTGAGTTATGAGTTTTATCCTCAGCAGTCAGAATAATGTGTTTATTCCCATCAGCGCAAAAGGACTCATAAATCAGAGTGGCAAGATACGATGCTCACATATACTTGCATGTATGCAGATGCGTGTACCCTTCCTACTCCCAACTGCATAGTTGTGTTTAGTTCTTTATCTTAAGCCATGCTGGTGAAAATCAGCGTAGCTTCCATGACAGCCTAGTAAGATAAGCTACTTAGCTCCAGCTGACTCTCTCACCCATAGTGATAAATAAGCCAGGAATCTATGGTCTTGAATTTTGTATTAAAAGGAAAATTTGTGGCAATTTCTCAAAGACTGCGTCTGTGCTCCGAGTTGGAAGGCCCTGAGTGAAGATGCAACCCAGCGTGGATGTACCGACTCTTCCCAGTGCTGGTTATTCCAGTGTGTGTGTGCACTCGTGAGTGCCGTTGCTGCTGGAGCACAGAATTTCAAATAACATTAAAAAAAAAGGAGGGGGGGGAAGGGGAGTCAATGTCGGGTAGTCAGTATTGCAGAGAAATGTATATGTTACTTGTGCTTTTTAAGCTCTGCTTTGAAGCTTTCTGTGAGACACCTCCAGTAATACAGGTTTCAAAGTTTTCTCAGTTCTCTGGCACTGAGAAACTTCAGGCGAGCATGGAAGGGGCTGACCAAGCAGCGGCTGAACTAGGGTACTGCTCCCTTCTCTGCATGGTCTTATTTTGCTGCTTCGTGCTGCATGAATGTAGCTTGCTGCAGTGCGTAACAGAAACATATCAGTGGAAGTTCCTCTTAATCCAGGTGTGACTGCTAATTAGTAGATGAACTTGCAGAATGGGCAGACAGCTGGTCCTCTGTATCCCGACTAAGTGTCTTGTCTGTTCTGGACATGGAAGCATGGGCCTAAAATGAACACTATAGGCTAACATTTGAAGCAGAGGTGTCATCAAGGGACAATTCCCGTCAAAGGAAGACTCTTCACCTTAACTGACTCCCTATCAAACAAGTTAAGAACATTTTAAAAGTGAAACTAAAGAATTCAGTGCACTGCAAGACGAAGTTACAGTTTAGTAAAATAAGAATAAAAAAAAAAAAATTATAGAAGAATACATTAGTACCTGTCATTTACAAAGTGAGGAATCCTGAACTGAAGACTGTCTTGAATAAGCTAAGGATGCAGCCCTCCAAGAAATACTTCAGGGAATTTCTTTTAATAAGACCTGAAAAATATGCCTTGGGCGTAAGACCACAGAACAGAGATTTGAAAGCCTCAAGACCACTTGCTCTTTTGCCATTGTAATTTGACCGAGCTATTGTACTTAATCACTGAATATGAGATAGCTCTGAGTTCCCATGGCTCAGATAACTTTTTAGAAGTTCAATAATTGGAAAAGTTTCAGCTATTTCCCATCATGGCTAAATGGCTGGAAGAATACAGTTAAAGCCCTTTCTTGAGCATTTGTGATGAAAGCAGGCACTTAATTGGGAACCTCCCATTCCCAGTTGTTTGCTAGTGGCATGTGACAGAGAAAACAGATTACAGAGTATTAAGATATTTCAGTGAGGTGCCTAAGGGATGGTAGGGAACACTTGACATGCAGTGAACCCAAACTTACAGGAATCCAATACCCTCATCTCACTAAAACTGAGATAGTTTGTGCCAGTGGGAGCTGAAAGTGCTTAGCCTTGTGTGAACAATCTCAGCAATTGCAATTCACTCCTGCACAGAGGGCTGCTGGAAGGGGCCTGGTGGTTACAGTGGATGCCAAGTTGAAAATGAGACAACAGTGTGTTCGATTGCAAGTGAGGCAAACCACACACCGAGACCTGTTGGGAGGGATAAAGTCAGAAGATAAGGGAAGAAGGCAGTGCATGTCCATTCTGACTTTGTTCCTGTTATGGGAGAATCAATGCTGGCCCAAGGGTTTTTGGTTTTGATTAACAGTATGTGCTCTGTTGGGTTCTGAGCATGTGTACTTCCATTAGCTCACTTGCAATACTTCAGTTTTGGCTAAATACCTGAGCTCAGTTTGAGAATACTTGAGTTTTGCTTGTATAAAGTGTGTGAAGTATTAAAAAGAGGGCTTCCAAAGCACATTTCAGACAGTGACTCCATGTCACCTTGAATATCTTATTGTAATATTGAAGAAAACGTTGGATCAACACTTGTCAGGAAGCAGTGGCAGTAGAGGGTTGTCAGTGGTGGAGCTGACCCTTCTTTGGATTGGGAGAACAGTAAAGATGACCTCTACAGGGACCGTGCCATTTTCTGTCAAAGAGAGTTGTTGGCCTTCAGTAAAATTCAGCAATGATAATATATCTATCTGCTTTGATTTCCCTGTCGTTAGTTCTAGTCCTGAGACCCTTTCAAGCACTGAAGGTCCCTGAAGCATGAGGAGAACTCCACTGTCTATGAATATTTGGTGGTCCTGGTGTGCTATCAGAAGAACCGGCGGGGTAGAACATTGGTATGGTTCCAGCTTTGTCTGGAACTCAGGAAGAAAAGAGAAGTCGGTGGGCTATGGAAGAAGGGGCAGGACACTCAGACTACAAGGGTTTTGTGAGGCTGGGCAGGGAGAAAATTAGACAGGCCAAAGCCCAACTAGGGGTTGTTCAGCCTGGAGAAAAGGAGGCTCAGGAGAGACCTTATGTCTCTCTACAACTACGTGAAAAGAGGTTGTAGCAAGGTGGGGTTGGAGTCCCCATCCCTGGAGGTGTGTAAAAGACCTGTAGATGTGGTGCGGAGAGACATGATTTAGTGGTAACCTGCCAGTGCTGTGTTAATGGTTGGACCTAATGATCTTAAAGGTCTCTTCCAACCAAAATGATTCTGTGGTTCTGTATGTGCGTGTGTGTGTGTGCATGCAATCCGTGATCGCATCAGTCTCATTTAATTCTTCATAATACTCCACATAGTGAGTTGCCTAGTTCTTTGGTAGTTAGAATTGTGACCAACAGCTGCACAACTGATTTTAATTTACCTTGTTCTTAGAAATTTGGATATCTTGTTAGTTGTTTACAGTGGAATCCTTTGAAAAAGCTGTAGATTAATGTACCCTTTTATTGTAAAAATCCTACTAACAGGAATAACATCCAAATGCACAGTTTATTTGAGAGTCAGTAATGTCATTCTCCGTGCTGTCCTCAGGCAAGCAAATGACATTTCGAAATATTAGATCTTAAAATGTATGAAAGACCCTGCACCCAAAGTACCGCAGAAAATCAAAAACATTGTTTGTTACATTAATGTCTTGATTTGGGACTCCGTGAAACTATTTTATGAAATTTGCAGCTGCAGTTCTCCTGCAGACAATCATGATATATTAAAAAGTCCATGGAAATAGACAGGCTCTGTGTAAACCTTCCAAACAAACCCAAAAGGATTATGAGTCCAAGCTGGGCTGGATAACACATCACTCACCTTTTGGAAGTTATTGTTTAACTTGTTGTATACAGCAAAGTCTCTTAGAATTTAAGTCAAACATATCTAGAGAGGGATTTGTTTCTTTATTTGCAGTTTCACTAGGGGAGGCAACGCTTACGGAAGGCGCTTCTGGAGTTGTGAGATTTTTTCATTCAGAGTTCTGCCCTGTGTCTGTGAGAGACGGCTGAAGGTAGCAGGATGATGCCTCTGATATTTCCAGTCTTGTGCTGGTTTGTAATACTGTATTTACACCAACCATTGGAAAGGTCACTTTATAAATTGGCATAAAATTGCACACTGTCACAGCTAATAGAGCAGCTGTTACTGGAGATTACATTTCTTCAATCTTCCACCGATTCCACCCCTCTAAAACAAAACCAATGAGGGAACTCATGTTCGTCTTATGCTTTGAGTTAAAATAGGTAAATTTGAACAATGTGAGTTTCCTCAGTTCAGCAAGTAACATCTCTCGTCTGTGGGGCTGAAGGGCATCGAAGCCAACTGCAGGTTATGATACGTATCATGCTGTGATGCTTGTTGTGGTGTTGCTTCTCCAACCCTTTCCATGGGATAGTTTTCCTCTGCCGTATGAAGCTGCATTCCCCATCGGCCTGCGGGGGGTTAGCTGTCCCACTGCGGTGTGCACCTCAACGTTGCCGTTTTAAATGACTGGAGAGAGTGTCTCCCTCCTGAGTGCTTGTGTCCATGGAGTCTCAGCGTGAGGAACTGTGACAAACCAACATGAAGAGACAGTCTTCCACACAGCAATTGTACAAAAATGAGAAGGAAAGCATGACATCCACTTCAGTTTTCCAGTTTCATAGCCTTCATTCTTGAGAAAATGCTGATTTTCCTGCCTCCTGCACGTGGAACAATTTGAACTCGAGGAGATGCATGGCGTCTTTACAAGGACACTCCTTGTGCGATAGAACACATTTGCTCTGCACAGGGCTCCATTGTTCTCTTTCTAAGGTTTGAACGTATCATGGTTATCTCACACACTTCTGTGGTAGTCCCTTGAAATAAAAACTCCCCTATAGTTCAGGCTCATACAACTCTGGTGTAGATCAGTCTTGCAACTTGAGAAAACTTCTACCGTTTGCATTCCTCAGACTAGAATTAACATCAGTGAATGCAGATACCTATGCTCCTGGAGAGACATAGAAAACAGTGGAAATACTGAGTACAGCCCTCCAAAGAAATCTTTTCTCCACTCATTTTGTTAGTCTCAGAAAAAAAAGCTAGATTCTAAGAGGGACCTCAGTGTAAAATGGAGATTAATTTAGGCCATGTTACAAGCACATTTCAGATTTCATGTAAATCTGAGAATGTTGGAAGCTTCTGGCTGAGCTTTGCTTAAAACAAGTTTTCACTTTAAGCAAGTAGCTTTGATGCAATTTCTCATGCAATGAAATGGAAGCCACTGCCCACTGCCCAGTAGGATGCACGGTTTGGGGCTGCACAGTGGAAATTTGGAGGGGGGGGGGCAGGCTAAGATGTTTCCTCTTTTCCCCTTTACCACCTTCTATCCCCTGACTGTATTCAGGTCTTAAATTCTCATTTAATTTGGAATATTGCAGCAGCTCGTGGGCACTGTGTAGTTAGTGATTCGCAGCTGCATAGCCTGACGCTCATTATACTGCACGCAACGTTCCGTGTCAAAAGGGCAGGAAGGGGCACGTGCTCAATATGGATGAAGCGATCTGTATGAAAGGAGCTTCTGCGTCTGCATCCACACTAGCGAGGGATGAGGCCGTTTGGTGGTCACAGCTGAATTTTGACTAAGTCAAAATGTTCTCTTGCCTGCGTGTTCCCCATCTGCCGGTGAACAAACACCAACATAATCAAGCATGAAATAAAAGCCCCAATTCTCAGATGAAAGAGTGAAGGCGGATTTGCATTCATCACCCGCACAGGCATATCATTATGGAATTTGATCCTTATCTCTGAGAGACTGCGGAATACGAGCAGAGGCTTCTGCAGACTGTTGTGCTGCTGATTTCTGCACAGACCTTTAAGGGCTCATTCGATGTGTACCCACGCAGATGAGCACAGGGGCTGCGCAGTGCTCTCTGCAGCACGGGGATAGGTGAGTGACATGGTTTAGTGAATTTTGCAATATTCAAAAGGCAAGGCTGCCATGGGATACGCTTCCACCCAGGAGGCATTAGTTTTTGCCAGAGACTTTGTGTTTCTTGCAGGAAAATATCAGTCCATGACAGTGTCACGTAAGCAAATGCAGGTATTGGAATTACTCCCCACTTTGTTGTGGTTTTTTTTCCTGTTTAATGAGTCTTCTTTCTCAGTGGAAATCCCATTTAGCTTAAACCTGTTTTGTTCTTTTTTTCCCAAGTATAACCCCAAGCTAAACTCTTTTGCTTATGCTGCTTTTTTTGCAATGGTTTAAGCGAAGTTAACCTTCCTATTAGCATTTTAATGGAAAAAGAGATTCTACCACTTAGCAAGAAGTTTTGTCTGCTTTCAAGTGGCAACACGGTAAAGGTATGAAATGCTGCTTTCCAGAGTGTGCAGATTCTTTCTTTTCCTACCGCAGGAGTCTTTTCTCTTCATTGATACAAGTAAGAACAACATTTGGCAGGAACTTCCCAGGTCATCTGTTTCAGTCATTTCCTTTATAATCACATCAAATATTTCACATGACAAGCTAGTCAGCCTTGATTTAAATGAAATTGAGGGGGTTTGCTCCTACTTGCTTTAGTCAAAGCCTATTCTAAATGCTCGCTTTTCTGGTGCTTAAAATACATCTTCATATCTTAAATTAATTCATGGCCAATTATAGCCTGTGTCAGAAACATGGTTCTTTTAAACGAAGATGACTTTCCAAATAGGATTCTGTTGCCATAGTCCTTCTTCCAAATGTCCCCATTGTGTGTCACTGTATGCGGAGCCTTTTCCTTGATGGGGATCTGAAAGCGGGTCAGGGCATTGTGTGCCTAAGTAAATAATAGTAAATGTACTGTCAGCTTTCCAAAGTACCGCGGGGTCTTTCTGACACCCTGCCAAAATAGTGGAGGTTCAGCCATGTGAAAATCAAAGGGCAAGCAGTAGATTTGTTATAAGGGCAAGAATTATTTATTAAATGTTCCCAAGACAATAAAGACTTCAAAGTAAGGTTTATAATAATAGTCTTGCTAGGGTTTCCATTAGATGTTAATTCTATTATTAAAAATTAAATTTGTTTTATTTATGATCTTGTTTTCCTAGAAGACACCCATTGATCAAAACAGGCCTCACCTTATTAAAAATTCAGAGCTTTATCTGGATCAAATATCAAGCTGGGTACATTAAACCAGAATTTTTTTAACACAGGCAGGTATAAAGTGATATGCCCAGCAAGAAGGGGAGCCAGGCATGCCTACAAAGTGTACCCTGAAAACCTGCAGCACCCTCAGGAGCCCAGGGGTGAGAGCACCTTCTAGTGCTGTGCTGATGGAGCCACAGCGGTTCCTTGGTGTGTGACCAGGGCAGTTGTTGGCAAGAAGAGGCTGGCGATAAGAGCTTGTTGAAAGAGTTTAATATTGAGATAATTTAATCTCTCTACCAATAAAAGTAAAGGGAAGGTGCCTTTCTGATGGCGTATTTGGTGCTGTCATGTAGAAGGTCTCTCTGAGGGTCACTGAAAAAGACAGAACAGAAGCTAGAAGGTGCCGAGTGAAACCAGACAGGTCGTACAGGACACAGTAGGGGTTGCTAACACTGGATCAAAGTGTCCGTGTGACAGTGGTGGTGCTGTCTCCATCCCCTGGCTGGAGGTGAGGGACAAGCATCCACACATGCCAGCTCCAGCAAGGTGTGGCACCTGCAGTGTGCTCATACATGGAGATGGTGTGAGTGTGTTGGCTTTTTACTATGCTGGCTGTAAGAGCAGTTGATGGAAAGCTATTTTTTTTTTCCCTTGCACACAGGTATCTAACGAGGGTGTGTTAAAAGACAGAAACCTCCATCTGCTGTCTGAGAGCAGTTCAACAGTAGTGTCAGAACAGGAGGTCATCAGGGCTGGTGTCGCTTAACTGTGCCCAGAGTTATTTATACTCCTTTACTGAGAGCAAGGTCTACAGAGCTGCTCTCCTGAAGAATCAGAAATTTGAATACAGGAGGGTTTCCAGCCAAAAGATGGATATTGGATGAGTAAATTAAATTTAGTTGTAAGAGAATGCATTGTCAGGCACTACACCTCCTCCA